>NC_133774.1:135052234-135133523 GCF_003597395.2 Chelonoidis abingdonii
AAAGGCTACCCACAGTGCACCGCTCCAGAAATCGACGCTAGCCTTGGACCATGGACGCACACTATCGAATTAACGTGCCTAGTGTGGACGCGCACACTCGACTTTATAATATCAGTTTTAAGAAACTGATTTTAGCTAATTCGATATTATCCCGTAGTGTAGACGTGGCCTAGATTAATTCCCTCACCAGCCTTAAAAAGGATTTACCTAAGGCGGGAAACCTTTGTTTGATCCCCATTCCCCTACAGAGGAAAAGTACCAGCAGTGTTCAAGGTGGTATTTTGGATCAGGTGGTCTTATCACCTGATCTTGCAGTGTCAAAGCAACTATGAAACCATGTTTATTTGCAATGTCCACAAGAAGGAACTCCAGGCAGATGGGAGATCCACATCTTCAAAGACTCATTGTCTTTTTCTAATGGCCCATTACGTCGGATTGCTTACTGTCTGGTGTGCATTTCCCCAAGTACACACAGTTGTAATTGTTATATAGTCAGTATTCTGAACTTTAATTACAGAAATGATACATGCATCCTAACGTTAGTAAATCATAGCCTTTCCAATGATATCTTACAAGTCATCTTGCATAAAGTACATCTTAGTTATGCCATATTCATATCATAACCATATTTCTATGAAGGATATGGGGTATAACTTTCCAGTAATCTCATCTGTCCAGTTCAACAAAGCAATCTTTTGAATAATAACTTGAAAGTACCTTTGAATCGTGACCATCTGAGACTTGTTGAGAGTGAGATTAGTCTCCTCTCCCATCCCAAAAATATACTCTCTTCTTCCTGTCTCTCTCCCATCCCCTGGTAGTCAGATACATGTTTAAGTTGGATCACCCCCTGAAAAATGTCAGAACTCTCATATCCCTGCAGACAAATTTAAGTCCATATAATTGTAGGGAAAGCAGTTTTAAAACTTTCTCCATGAATGGTCATGCATCTCTATAGGGAAGATTTCAGGATCTGAAGGTGGGATTAAATGTTTGCCTCCCTTCTCTAGAAACTAGGAAAGGGGGAGAGAATACCTTAATATGTAATAAGGGGCAGTAGTCCCAACATTTCAGTCTGCGAGAGTGCAATGCATGAATGCCCTTAACTTGATTACAAAAATGGGGCAGGATGGGAGTGATTGTTTTTGTCCTTTTAGGGCTAATGTGACTCAGGGTATGGCTACACTTGGAATTTCAAAGCGCTGTCGCGGCAGCGCTGCGGGAGCACTGCCACGGCAGCGCTTTGAAGTGTGAGTGTGGTCAGAGCGGCAGCGCTGGGAGAGAGCTCTCCCAGCGCTGCACGTAAACCACATCATTTACGGGTGTAGCGCTTTGAAGTGTGAGTGTGGTCAGAGCGGCAGCGCTGGGAGAGAGCTCTCCCAGCGCTGCACGTAAACCACATCCCAGCGCTGCTGCCCTGATTACACTGACGCTTTACAGCGCTGCATCTTGCAGCGCTCGGGGGGTGTTTTTTCACACCCCTGAGCGCGAAAGTTGCAGCGCTGTAAAGTGTGAGTGTAGCCAAGCCCTAAACCAAGGTGCGAGCTAGGAATGCTTTAAAGTAGAATTGATAAAAATCCATAAATCTGTCTAGCAATCAAAAAGAGATTTTATCACATCCATAGATATATGGAAATAAGCACCCTGCATACTTATTGATCCTTTTAATCAAAGATGCCTTCATCATCTTTCCTGTTAGTTACACCTGCAATATCAAGAATTTCCATTAAGCCCAGTATCCACATATTGAGTATTTACCAAACTACTGTCCTTAGGCTGACTGCCATTATGATACAGAGTATAGCTGTCAGAACTGGATTATTGACTTATGAGAACCATCTCACACTCAGGAGCTGTAATAATCAGAGTAATTTATTGTTTCATAATCTGGAACTAATAATAAATCAAGAGTTTTTAACACTACCTGCTGATGATAAAATCATAGAATATGAGGGTTGGAAGAGGTCTCAGAAGGTCACCTATTCCAAAACCCTGCTCAAAGCAGGACCAACACCAACTAAATCATCCCAGCCAAGGCTTTATACAGGCTGATATACATTTAAGCCTATTTTTAAATACAAAACTAGGCAAAGCCATTATAGAGCAAAAGTACAAGCAATAAGAGTAAATCCGATGTCAATAAATGAATGTTTCTATCAGCTGAATCTGCTGTGGGTATGAGTTCATACCAAATGAGCTCTATTTTTAAGGAGAAACAAATGAATTTATGATCTGGGCAATATCAGTGTTTAAAGCAAGTATTCCAAAAGTCTGACCACAGATTTCAGTGGCGGATGTTTTCTAGGGCAGAACATAGCGCAAGTATAGCAGTCTTCAGAAAGACATTGTTCTACTTACTACTTTCTTAGAAATAATAGTGGTCAGAAAAGTCTAGTGCATGCAATGAATTCTAACAGTACAAGAAATACTTGTTCAGATAGACTATTCTGTAGTCCCCTATACAAATGAAGCTTTCTTTCCCTCAGGGTTTTAGGAAAGTTTGGGAGTAAATAGCTTCAAAAGTGCAAAATTATGTAGGGTGTAGAGGATTAAATAATATAAAAAATATCTGGAGATATACCTATCTCATAGAGCTGGAAGGGACCCTGAAAGGTCATTGAGTCCAGCCCCCCCGCCTTCACTAGCAGGACCAAGTACTGATTTTGCCCCAGATCCCTAAGTGGCACCCTCAAGGATTGAGCTCAGAACCCTGGGTTTAGCAGGCCAGTGCTCAAACCACTGAGCTATCCCTCCCATTCTATCACTGCTTCTTTTTCCCTCTCCAGGCCTCCTTTATCCCAGATGTAATTTTAGATTAGATTGCAGTTCTGAACAAACTATTGTATGGCAGGCTGCATTTATCAGATCACTTTCATTGTTGAAGTGTCAACACTACCACTGCGACTGATATTTCTGCTTTGTCTTGGCGCATGTTTTTTCTTCTCTGCAACCTTTTTGTCTTTTCCATTTTGCATTCTTTTTCTCCCTCTTCCTGCTGCTTATTTTGCTTTGAGATATTTGTAGGATCAGCAACTGAAAGTGCATCTCTGTCAGTTTCTCATTGCAGTTCATGCTGTCTTGAAAGTGATATAGCTAGCTGGTGGTCTGTCACCCGTTGTGCATCTGTATAGGCTGCAGGCAGACAACTGGTTGGGAAGAGTGATTTGGTGTCAATTATATGTGTGTAAACTTGCCAGACACCAGCTGTGTGTTTGTGAGGATGGGGGGAGATTGATGAATGCTTTCTAGGGTTTTCTTGAGCTAGAAGGTGTGAATTTAGTGGGGCTTATAGGATCAAAATAGGTTTCACATGCTGTCTTATACTTTGGAAGTGTCAGACTTTAAGAACAGAACAACAACCATGCTGGATCAGACCAATGATCCATCTAGCTCAGTATCCTATCTTCTGATAGTGGCCAATGCCAAGTGCTTCAGAGGGAATGAACGGAACAGGCCATCGTTGAGTGATCCATCTCCTGTCATCCACTCCCAGCTTCTGCAGTCAGACTCTAGGGACACCCAGAGCATGGGGTTGCAGCCCTGCAAACTTGGCTAATACTCATTGATGGCCCTATCCTCCATGAATTTATTCTTTTTTGAACCCCATTATAGTTTTGGCCTTCACACATCCCATGGAATGAGTTCCATAAGGTGACTGTGTTGTGTGAAGAAGTGTTTCCTTTTGTTTGTTATAAACCTGCTACCTATTAATTTCATTGATGATTCCTGGTTCTTGTGTTATATGAAGGAGTGAATAATACTTCCTTATTTACTTTCTCTCCACCATTCATGATATGTTAGAGGTCTATAAAATCTCCCCTTAGCCATCTCTCTTTGATGCTGAAAAGTCTGTCGTCTTAATCTCTCCTTGTATGAAAGCTGTTTCATACCCTTAATCATTTTTATGCCCTTCTCTGTACTTTTCCCAATTATAATATACTGTGTCTTTTTTGAGGTGGGACCACCAGAACAAAATTTCGGTAGATTAAGGATTCCTTTATTAGGAATCCTGCATCACTCAGGTGTCAGGCATTCCAGGATCTGGAAGTAAAACTCCATGACTTCAGCAGTTTGGAAAGTATGAGGAGAGGGAAATGATGGTATGCATTTATTAAAATATTGATGTTACCAGATTACTGGTCCCTGAATATTTCAGCATCTGGAGGAGAGGTTGGGAGACTATTTTATCAGAGTATCAACACCTGAGTTAATGTGCTTTAGTGTCTTGTTTCAGCAGGTATTCTTGATGTTTCAGGATCTGCCCTGCACTTTGGTCCTGGATAACTCTTTTGTCTTGGCACACATCCATTGTCTTCAGGGGGCAGAAGGAATGCTGCTCATGGGTTCAAACTGTGACAGTGAACTATATCTGCGAAGGGCAACCATGTTGGTTATGGTATCTCCCTTTAGTAGACCATGTCTGGCAGGAATATTAGATTTGCTTGCAGAGGTCATCTTAGCCACTAAAGAAATGTTTGAAGCCATCATAAGAGGTTCCTAATTGCATTTTTGCTATCTGGATTATTAAACTATTATGTTTGGCTGCTGTGAGATTTGAAGGTGTATCCGACCTTTTTATGTTTGACCTGGCAAGAGGGCACATTAAGTTTAATTTTGTTTCCATTGAAGCTGCTCATAAATCCAGTCTAAGTCAGCATAAAAGGAGGCATAAAGTTATTTAGCTAATTTGTGACAAAAATTCAATGAGGAATTAATGAATGGCCTATCTTACCTACGCAATTTGGTGACATGATGCCATATGATATTCAGTGTAGTTAAGTATGGGGTGGTGCATGTTGAAAGTAATAATTTGAACTAATCTCAGTAATAAATTCTAAATGAACTCTAGCTACTCAGGAAAAAAAGGTCTTTGGCGTTGTGGATAGTTCAGTGAAAACATCTGCTCCATGCTCAGCAGGAGTCAGAAAAACAGGCAATTTTAGTTTGTATTAAGAAGTGAGTATAGTGTATATGTTGAAAATATTCTGATCCAATTATATAAATTACTGGTGTGTATTGTTCGATTCTGGTCACCTCGTTTTAAAAAGTATATAATTAGAACTGGTTGAAAATGCAAAACAGTGTTACATTCTGATGACACTTCAAATTTTAACTTTGGAAAATTTGGCCAGCTCTAGATACATCAGAAATAGAAAGGGTCTGGCGGGAAGAGGGGATATCAATTAGAACAGTGGTTCTCAAACCTTTGTGTTGGTGACCCCTTTCACACAGCAAACCTCTAAGTGTGACCCCCTCCCTTATATATTTAAAAACACTTTTTAAATATATTTAACATTATTATAAATGCTAGAGGTGAAGTGGGGTTTGGGGTGGAGCCTGACAGCTTGCAACCCCCCCACGTAATAACCTCACAACTCCCTAAGGGGTCACAACGCCCAGTTTGAGAATCTCTGGATTAGAGGCATTGCAAGGTTTCTCAGAGTTTTAAAAAAGTATATACCATATATACTCATTCATAAGCCGAATTTTTTTTAGTAAAAAAGGGAAGGACCAGAGAAGGGAGTTGGCTTATGAACGGCTATAGAGAGGGAGAGGTGGGACACAGTCCCTCCCCACAACAGAGGGAGCAAAGAAAGGGAGCAGAGCCAGAAGGGAAGAGGAGGGGCCAGAGTCTCTCTGCTTCTGGCCACGCTGCTGTCCCCCAGCCTTCCCCAGCCTCCGAAGCAGCTGCAGCTCTGGGACTGGCAGGTTGCGGCCGTGCCGCCTGGCCCGGCCCACCGGAGCAGGCTGCGGCTGCGCTGCCCGGCCTGCCAGAGCAGCTCCAGCCAGGCCAGAGACATCCTCCCCAGGCCCTATCCAGATAAGGCGGGAAGGGATGGGATGAGGAGAGTGTGGGGTGTCCTGGGCCAGGGCTGGGGTCATGTGGGGGGTGGTCACAGGGGTTACTCCCCTGAACCCCAGCTTCTCACCCCCCAAAGAAATTTCCCCACCATGAGGGTAAGCAGCTGGCGCACCGGGACACTTTGTTTGCTTAGGTTTACCTCTGTGCCTGCGGACGCTCGAGGTAAACAAACCCTCTCGGCCCACTAGCGGCTTATCCTGATGGCTCGGGAGCCAAAGTTTGCCCACCCCTTAATTATAGGGTTGGCTTATAAATGAGTCATAAACATTTTCCATTTTTACTTATCCATCAGGCAGGGGGAGTCGGCTTATAAACTAACTGGCTTATGATCGAGTTTATATGGGAGGAGATGAATGTGAGGACATCCGATATAAAAGAATAAATGATATATAAAAGAGTAGTCATTTTTATCCATTATAATACAATAAGGGGACACACAAAAGACTTTGAAAGATTTTAAACTGATGATTAACTCCCTTTTATGCAACATCTAATTAACCTATGGAACTTGTAGATTCAAGAGACCTTTGAAGCTAAGGATTAGCTATTTATATGAATAGTAACATCCACAGTAATATTAAATAGGATAAATATTTTTAAGGGATAACTTTTTTCACCTTTTCCCTGAAACATCTGGTACTAGCCACTAAAAGGTTAGATGTGATCCATCTAGCCTGATAAAACTTGATGTACTAGGTCAGTCCAATGTTACTGAAGTCACTCAACTTTCTGTGTTTCATTTGCACAGTGAAGATACTACCTATTGTAAAGTGTTTTGGGGTCTTCTTATGAGAGGCGTTGAGTGCAGTATAGAGCTTTGTTGTTGCTAGTAGGTTTCATAGCAATATTTTGGCAATCAAGTTCTCATGCATAGGTGTTTTTCTTTTTCTGATCTTTCATTAACATGTTTGTCTTTTTCAGGGGATTGATGTGTAGAATTTTGCATCATCGGTCATAATATTACCCGATATTCAGTGCTTATCTTCAATGATATGTAATCTTATCAAACAAACCAAGCCCGTGTCTGAATTATTTGCGTGTTACTGATATTTTAAAAAGTTTTAAAATTTGGTGTGTTTGATACCTCCTTACTTGTCTTGTACAAATATGTCATTTAAACATGCTGCCTTTTTACTTTGTTTTGTTTCAGGAGCAGTGGAAGTGTCACGCCGGAGTCCGATTGCATGTTGGTTTAGTGCTATGCTTTATTGCTTTGGTGGGTCTATTCTGTCTTCCCTGATGCTTGCAGAGCCTCCTGTAGGATTCCTTACAAACAGCACTAATGTCTTCCTGGCATCTTCATTCTGGTAAGCATGCACAAGAGTATAAAATAAGTACCTTTGTTTTTTGTATTAGTGAGCTCGTACTATGTGCACACTTAATAAGTCTAGTGCTTATGCAGCTGCTAGAGCTCCACTCATAGTAAGCGACAATGGGGCAACTGTAGCAAAAAACCTCCCTAGATACAAAACCCCTGGTGTGGACACAGTCAGAGAGTCTTCAGAGTTAACGCTGATTGGAATTAATGGAAGCAGCTTGACTCTCTTGAAGGAGCAAGTTTATCTTTCATTCTCTGTCTTTGGAAGGCTGTCTCATGTAGGGCCATTCATTTGACTTAAAGCGTTTTCTATTTATTATTGGCAAGTGATAAGTCAGTCTCTTCCAAGTCTTGTAAAGAAACTAGAGGAGTAAGTTTGCCCAAGGCAGAGTTTATCATCGTTACTTTAAGAAGTAAGCTTATTCCTAGAAGGATGACGCATAGGGTCTGTCTAAGTTTAAAGGATTTTGGGGTAGCTATTGGGCATCCAGATTCTACTAAGAAGTAGATGTTTTTCTGCTGCTAGAAAGGAGGGTTTGCTGGGACTGATTCCACCACCCCCTTTCGTTCAGCTTATGCTTCTTGGCAATGACCTCCTTTATTTACTGCCAGCTCCCAGCTTGATGTTCTGAAACTAACAGACGGGAGTCATTTTGGGAACGAAAGTGAGGGAAAAATTTACATGGAAGTCAGGAGCAAGTTTAATGGGAAGGCAGGTGAGAAAGAGGCAGTGAATTGGCTTGCTGTGGAAAAGGGATAGGTTTCAGAGCTTGGGGTTGAAGGGTGAAGGAGATCTTGTTTTGTTCCCAAGCGTCTGTCTATGCTGCAAAAAAGTGTGTTCAACTCAGGTTAGCTTTCTCGGGGTAAAATAGCATTGAAGACATGGCAAATCAGCTTTTAATTTGCATTAGCAGCTCAAATTAAAGCCTATAGGGCAGTCTGGGGTTGAATTTAAACTGCTAGCTCAAGTTAAAAGCAGAGTAGCTGTGTCTTAGTGCTATTTTAACCCAAGTTCACTAACGAGGGTTTGCTAACTAAAGCTAAGAATGTACCTTTTATTTGTGGTATACCCAAAGGATGGCGGCTGGGACTAAGGCAGAGCTCCAGTAGGGAAGAGCAGAGGATGTACTCTTCTTTAGTACATTAGTTCAGAACCCGATTCTTCAGTTTTCCAGTAGTTAACCTATACTGTATATCTAAATTGCTGTGAGATGCACCATTATCAGATATGGGGTTTGAACAATTTTGTTGTTGAGGAATGCAGGCCTTACTGGACCACTTCAAGGAAGCAAAAAATGGAAGCAGTTAAACTCAAATTAAGAGAGAGTACCCTTTACTTGTTTGGATTTTTGCAAAAACTAAACCTTATCTTATAGCATCAATTTCTGTTCCTTATGGTTGACATTGCAGACAATTATCAGCAAAATACACTTAATCTTCTGGGGGTCTAATGCAAGTTTCACTTAAATTTTGGAACAAGAAATGGATCAGAACCTTTCACAAATTATAAAATGGCACTAGTTGCTTTAAGAGAAGTGTGCTTTCTCAATTTTTTTTTAAAAAAGCAAAGAACTTGGAAAGCACAATATTTGTGTGTGGAAATGATAAATTGCTACTAGACAGCAAAAATTTAAATCCTAATCCTGCTTTCTGGAGGACTTGAAAACCTGGGGAATATTTAGAGTCAGATTTAATTAACATGGTTTGGCTACTTCACAACCAAAGTGCCAGATGACCCTTGAAATCAGTTTAATGGGGTTTGTGCTGGCTTCTGAGAATTTTTTTTATTTTTTTTTGGTTTGGTTTTTGTTTCCCTGTGGCTTTCTTTAACTACCATAAGATGTAGTGAAACTTTATCCCAATGAGGCTTTTTTTTAAACAACTAACAAAATCATCCAAACCACAGGACTTGGTGGTGACGAGGGACTTCAACTACCCAGACATCTGTTGGGAAAATAATACAGCAGAGCCCAGATTATCCAGCAAGTTCTTGGAATGTATTGGAGATAACTTTTTATTTCAGAAGGTGGAGAAAGCAACAAGGGGAGAGATTGTTCTAGATATGATTTTGACAAATAGGAGGAACTGGTTGAGAATTTGAAAGTGGAAGGCAGCTTAGGTAAAAGTGCTTATGAAATGGTAGACTTCATGATTCTATGGAATTGTAGAATGGAAAACAGCACAATAAAAATAATGGATTTCCAGAAGGCAGACTTTTGCAAACTCAGAGAGTTGGTAGTTAAGACTGCTTAGGAAGCAAGTCCAAGGGGAAAAACAGTTCTAGAGAGTTGGCCATTTTTCAGAGAGACATTGTTAAGGGCACAAGAGCAAACTATCCCACTGCCTAGGAAAGATAGGAAGTATGGCAAGAGACCACCCTGGCTTAACCAGGAGTTCTTCAATGATCTGAAACTCAAGAAAGAGTCCTACAAAAAGTGGAAACAAGGTCAAATTACAAAGTAGGAATATAAACAAATAACACAAATACGTAGGGACAAAATTAGAAAGGCCAAGGCACAGCATGAGATTAAACTAGCTAGAGACATAAAGGATCACAAGAAAATATTGTACAAATACATTAAAAGCAAGAGGAAGACCAAGGACAGGGCAGAGCCATTACTCAATGAGAAGGGAAACAATAACAGAAAATGTGAAAATGGCAGACATGCTAAATGATTTTTTTGTTTGCTTTCACCAAAAAGTTGGTTAGTGATTTGGAAGTCTAACATAGTGAATGCTAGTGAAAATGAGGTAGGATCAGAGGCTAAAATAAGGAAAGAAGAAGTTAAAAATTACTTAGACAAGTTAGATGTCTTCAAGTCACCAGAGCCTGATGAAATACATCCTAGAATACTCAAGGAGCTGACAGAAGAGATATTTGAGCCATTAGCAATTATCTTTGAAAAATTATTGAAGGCAGGAGAGATTCTAGAGGACTGGAGAAGGGCAAGTACTGGAAATGAGGACAACCTGGGGAATTACAGTCAGTCAGCTTAACTTCTGTACCCGGAAAGATAATGGAGTAAATAATTAAGCAGTCACTTTACAGACAGCGAGAAGATGATAAAGTGATAAGTAACAGTCAGCATGGATTTGTCAAGAAGAAATCATGTTCGACCAACCTAATAGCTTTCTTTTTACAGAGTAACAAGCTTTGTGAATGAGGGGAAATGGTATATGTGATTATATCTTGACTTTAGTAAGGCTTTTGATACTTTCTCACATGATTTTCTTGTAAACAAACAAGGGGAGTACAACTCAGATGAAATTACTATAAAGTGCATGCATAACTATTTGGAAAACCATTCCCAGAGAGTAGTTATCAGTGATTCACAGTCAAGCTGGAAGCATATCAAAAGCAGTTCCACAGAGACCAGTTCTGGGTCTGGTTCTATTCAATATCATCTTCAATGATTTCGATAATGGCATAAAGAGAACACTTAAAGTTTTGTGGATGATACCAAGTTGGGAGGGGTTGCAAGTGCTTTGGAAGATAGGATTATAATTCAAAAAGATCTGGATTAAACTGGAGAAGTGGTATGAGGGAAATAGGATGATATTCAATAAGGACAGATGCAAAGTACTCCACTTAGGAAGGAACAATCAGTTGCATACATACAAAATGGGAAATGACTGCCTAGGAAGAAGTACTGCAGAAAGGGATCTGGAGGTCAAAGTGGACCACAAGCTAAATATGAGTCAACAGTGAACACTGTTGGCAGAAAAACCGAACGTCATTCTGGGATGTATTAGCAGGAGTTTTGTAAGCAAGAAACGAGAAGTAATTCTTCAGCTCTACTCCGCGCTGATTAGGCCTCAGCTGGAGTATTCTGTCCAGTTCTGGGTGCCACATTTCAGGAAAGATGTGGACAAATTTGAGAAAGTCCAGAGAAGAGCAACAAAAATGATTAAAGGTCTAGAAAACATGATCTATGAGGGAAGATTGAAAAAACTGGATTTGTTTAGTCTGGAGAAGAGAAGACTGAGAGTTGACAAGTTTTCAAGTTCATAAAAGGTTGTTACAAGGAGGAGGGAGATAAATTGTTCTCAATCTCTGAGGATAGGACAAGAAGCAATGGGCTTAAATTGAAGCAAGGGTCGGGGTAGTTAAGCACTGACATAAATTGCCTAGGGAGGCTGTAGAATCTCCCTCTTTGGAGATTTTTAAGAGCAGGTTAAACAAACACCACTCAGGGATGGTCTAGATAATACTTAGTCCTGCCATGAGTGCAGGGAACTGGATTAGACCTCTTGAGGTCCCTTCGAGTCCTACAATTCTATTTTATACTCTTGTTTTGTTAAATGAAATGAGTTTGTTCATTGACGTACTCAGGTGGAAGAGATGAAAGCTACTTTCTGAATGTAGTCTTCTAATAGTTGTTAGTTTAATTTACTTTAAAATATATTTTCTGAACAAAACTTCAAACTCACAAATCCCTATTTAGAATTTACTTTTAGAAACCAGTTACAAGAAAGTTAACCATTTGATTTCTTTAAGGACACAGTCTCCTTGAAATCTAGTCAATTATAAAAGACTAAATAGTATCGGGTACTATGTGTCCCCTCAGTCCTCCTACTGGCTTTATAATTGTAGCCTGTTATAAAATCACATTTTTATTTTTAAAAAATTGTACTTTTGCTGAATGAGATGTGCAAAGGACAGATTCCTGTTTGGTTGCATCCAGGGAAAACAGTAAAATGGTATGCAAACTGGGAAAAAAGAGAAATATATATTCTGTGTTCTTGAGTGTTACATATAACTGGAGTAGGTATACCGTTTTCACAAGTGACTTTTTTAGATTTGAAATTAGATGAAGATTTCTAACCATTAGAGGAGTGAAGTTCTGGAAGAGCCTTCCAAGGGGAGTAGTGGGGGCAAAAGACATATCTGGCTTTAAGACTAAGCTTTGTAAGTTTATGGAAGGGATGGTATGATTGGATAGCCTAATTTTGGCAATTAATTGATCTTTGATTATTAGCAGGTAAATATGCCCAGTGGTCTGTGATGGGATGTTAGATGGGTTGGGATCTGAGTTACTACAGAGAATTCTTTCTTGGGTGCTGGCTGGTGAGTCTTGCCCATATGCTCAGGGTTTAACTGGTCACCATATTTGGGGTCGGGAAGGAATTTTCCTCCAGGGCAGATTGGCAGAGGCTCTGGAGGTTTTTCGTTTTCCTCTGCAGCGTGGGGCACGGGTCACTTGCTGGTAGATTCTCTGCATCTTGAGGTCTTTAAACCACGATTTGAGGATTTCAATAATTCAGACATGGCTTAGGGGCTTGTTACAGGAGTGGGTGGGTGAGAGTCTGTGCAGGGGGTCAGACTAGATGATCATAATGGTCCCTTCTGACCTTAAAGTCGTTGAGTCTATGAATGTTAGGTTTCAGAGTAACAGCCGTGTTAGTCTGTATCCGCAGAAAGAACAGGAGTACTTGTGACACCTTATCAGATGCATAGAATGGAACATATACACATACAGAGAACATGAAAAGGTGGAAGTAGCCATACCAACTGTAAGAGGCTAATTAATTAAGATGCGGTTGAGGTATTAGCAGCAGGAGGAAAAAAAATTTGTAGTGATAATCAAGGTGGTCCATTTTAGACAGTTAACAAGAAGTGTGAGGATACTTAACATGGGGAAATAGATTCAATATGTGTAATGACCTAGCTGCTCTCTCTATTCAAACCCAAGTTAATGGTATCTAGTTTGCATATTAATTCAAGCTCAGCAGTTTTTTGTTGGAGTCTGTTTTGACAACGCACCAAAAGATGTGAAAGAGCAAAGACGACAGTATATAAACCAAATGTACTGTTAAATCAGACTTAAGTGAAAATGGTGTGTATTGCTCATGACCCAGTACAAACATTATGAAACCTTTAGAACTATTAGTTATGTAAAAAAACTGTTCTTGCTCACTACTAGAACTTTACATTGACTTATCCTATGATTCCTATTTGGTCTTAGAGTAAATAAAGCAGAATTCATACCCTAAAATATAAACTGGTAATGTGACCCTTTGTTTTCTCTATCTGGTAATTCAGCATCAATAACATTTTAAAACATTATGTGGAATAGCAACATCTACTGGTAGCTGTTGGTAGTTGCATAAAATAATAATGTTTGGAGGGTAGTAGAAAACAACAAAAAATAGAGAACTGTGGATGATTCTGCCATTGTTCAACAGAATGCTGTGGATGGTCTAGTTTTTCAGTAAACTTCTTTTTCAATATCAAAAACAGAATAAAATAAATACTATGCTTCATAATTACAGCACCAACACACAACACTGAAAACTGGTAAAATCCATTTGAATTTCCCCACAATTTATAGGCTTTTTAATAACTTCTGTTAATAAGTTAATAATTAAGTAAACTGAGTAGTACAAAAATATTAAGGCAAATTAATCCCTTGGAGTAGAGAGGTGAAACTCCATTTACTGCAACACCTGCTTACACAAGAATTAATTTTGTCCAATGTAGATATTGTCACTCCGCAGTAGCATTTATATGAAGGAACCACTAGCATGGGAGAATGCTGTGAAAGTAAACATTAGCAATTCAATTTCAGCCACAAATACTTTGCATATGTAGTTGTTTGTAATTATTACACCAATCACATACAAATTGCATAGTGAAACAAAATGTTCCCTTGAGCTGGATGGAGGCAACTATAAATTTTATAGAATGGATTAAAAATATCTATAACACTTGCACTAGATAGTGCTTGACATGTTAATGAACAAATACTTAAATATACACACACATGCATATCAAGTGTCACTGAATTATTAATTTGATTTAAAAAAGATAACTGTTTGTGAAACTGAATACTAATCTGAGCAGAACTCTTCATTTTTCAGTTGTTCTCTAACCATTTAACATGTTATTAATGTTCAGTATTTAAGTTCAGTTGTGATTTTTATTTTGGATGACTGACCATAGTGGCATGCAGAGTTGCAGCCTCTTGCAGAACGCTTCAAGGTAAAAAAGCCTTAGCACTGGATCGAACTCTTACCCCCAGTATGTGACTACGATTTACCAATGGGCAGAGTTTATATGTTCAATATCCAGAGGTTTAATTGTCTATAGTAAATAGCAGTTGCACAATACAGTTTGCATCCATACTATCATGCACTGATGCATGATCACTCTTTTTCTCATATACCATGGAACAATTAAGTTCAATAATTGCTTTCATATATAAGGTTTGTATGGGGGGGGAAACAGGTCACTAGTCAGTGCAAAAGAAAGTGGATGTGCTCTTATTTGAACACTAATCATTCAGTAATGCAACTTGTGACATCTGTTGCACATAAGAAATGGGTTATTGTGCAAATGAAAGTAACAAAGAGTCCTGTGGCACCTTATAGACTAACAGACATATTGGAGCATGAGCTTTCGTGGATGAATACCCACTTCGTCGGATGCAAGTGCAAATGAAGTCATACAAATTATTTTACTCACTCCTTTCACTTCTAATTTTTAAAGGTTTAGATTACACTAAGGTATCCTCAAGCCTATGTTGCTATTCACTGATAGACTCATAGACTTTAAGGTCAGAAGGGACCATTATGATCTTCTAGTCTGACCCTCTGCACAATGCAGGCCACAGAATCTCACCCACCCACTCCTGTAACAAACACCTAAGCTATGTCTGAGTTATTGAAGTCCTCAAATCTCAATGATTGCATACAGTCACAGTCATAATTATTGAATCCAGAATTTCAATTCTGTTGTTTGGGAAAGGGCATCTACCCTTGCAACTTGAGAGAGGAATCTTTGGTGGTCTATAAGCTTAAAGAAATGTGTTCCGTTCCAAGGATGGGTTCAGTTTGTTCTACTGTACTTTAAGGAAGCCTTTATAGACTATTTATGTTGTGTTTGGGAATATATTTTGTGTAATGACCTTATATTTTAGGTGCTCAATTATCAGGTGATGGGTGCAGTATAAATACCTGGAAAGAGATTTAATTAGGTAAATTCTGAAAAGGGATTATTCTAATTTTCAATTTGGAGCTAAAACACTAAAGGATATATGGTGTATAGCGATAATATTAAAGAACTCTTAGTGATGCTCCAAAATTTATTTTTAAAAGCTGCTTTAGGAGAGTAACGTTGTTGCCAAGAGATTTTAAGTAGAAATTTTCTTCTAAATTTCAGGTATCTTGTATTTTATTGTCCACATGACATATTCTACCGATGCTTTTCCTTTCTGCCTCTTCGACTGATGATTGCAGGAATGAAAGAAGTGACTAGGACTTGGAAAATAACAGCTGGAGTTGCACATGCAAACAGCCACTACAAAAATGCCTGGCTTACCATGGTAGCTGTTGGTTGGGCCAGAGGTAATGTGTAAAATCTCGTGTTCTGTTGAATTGTGAAGTTTAAAGTGATATTTAAATTGTGAACCATGTGGTCTTAGTGATAACCCCATGATCTACTATGTGGGAATGGCAGCCTTAAATTCAAACTGTTGTCCCTCATGGAGGGAAAACTCGTGTGTCTGTGCAGCAATTTCTCTGGTCAGATAAGGAATGGCATTGACTGGCTTTGGCGGGAACTATGGAGGGCCCTTAGGAGGAAGGATGCCTGTCCTCATTTAAGGATCTTTAGAATTTGATGGTTAATGGCAAAAGAAATCAACAAGGCTATATATAACTTGATCATTATAATCATAAACTTTTCAATGAAACTGTTCTTACAGAAGTTGCACTTCTATATATCAGGACTGTTACTTTTCAAATTTTTTTGTCTGTCCCCATACTTTAATCAGATTGAACACACTAGAGGCATTTTATCTCATCTAATAGAGTGTCTCCTGAATTAAATAACTACCACATAGTATATCTAGAAATGTATTGTACACTTCAGAGCAGCAGTGTTTGCTTTACTCTTGTACTTTATATCCCACTCCAGTAGAGAGACCACTGGCTCAACTCTGGCTTTATTCTTTTAGTTCTGCATTGTAGTTTATTTCCACTCTGCTTGGGAGCCCACAGACATCTTAACAAAAGTAATTCTAACTTGTTGGATTTGTTACAGTGTTTACTGAATGGATAGTGCCACATTCTTCTTATGCCTTATTTCCTCTACATGCATGCACACACATACTTCTAGTAATCTTTGGTTATTCTCCCTATTATGGAAATCTTGTGCTGGGATGTGTACATGCATGCTTGCTCTCCCCCCCTCCATATTTGTATGCCTATATATAAATTGCCATCTATGATCCTGGAAGAAAATAGATTCCCATAAGAATGGCCATAATGGGTCAGACCAGTGGTCTTTCTAGCCCAGTATCCTGTCTTCTGACAGTGGCCAATGCCAGATGCTTCAGAGGCAATGAACAGAACAAGGCAACTTAGTGACTGCTCCATCCCCTATTGTCCACTCCCAGCGTCTGGCAGCTAGAGGCTTAAAACACTCAGAGCATGAGGTTTCATCCCTGACCATTTTGGCTAATATCCATAGATGGACCTATCCTCCATGAACGTGCCTAATTCTTTTTTGAACCCAGTTACAGTTTTGGCCTTCAGAATATCCCCTGGCAACAAGTTCCAAAGCTTGACTGTGCGTTGTGTGAATTAGAACTTCCTTTTGTTTGTTTTTAAACCTGCTGCCTATTAATTTCATTGGGTGACCTCTGGTTCTTGCGTTATGTGAAGGGGTAAATAACACTTCCTTATTCACTTTCTCTACATCAGTCATGATTTTATAGACCTCTATCATATCCCTTCCTTAGTCATCTCTTTTCCATGCTGAAAAGTCCCAGTCTTATTAATCTCTCCTCATATGGAAGTTATTCCATACCCTTAATAATTTTTGTTGCCCTTCTCTGTACCTATTCCAATTCTGATATATCTTTTTTTAAGGTGGGGTGACCAGAACTGCACACAATATTCAAGGTTTAGCATACCATGGATTTATATAGTGTCATTATGATATTTTTCTGTCGTCTTATCTATCCCTTTCCTAATGGTTTCTAACTTTCCGTTAGCTTTTTTGAGTGCCGCTGCACATATTTCTTTGAAAACATCTGCTCAATCTACAAAGACTCCAGGATCTCTTCCTTAGTGCTAACAGCTAATTTAGACCCTATCATTTTATATGTGTAGTTGGGATTGTTTTCCAACATGCATTACTTTGCATTTATCAACATTGAATTTCATCTGCCATTTTGTTGCCGAGTCACCCAGTTTTGTGATAACCTTTTTTAACTGTTTGCAGTCTGTTTTGGACTTACAAAATTACTCAAAATAGTTATTGTCTGAAAATTTTTCCACCCCGTTTACCTCTTTTTTCCAGATAACTTGTGAATACGATGAATAGCACTGGGCCCAGTACAGACCCTTGGGGGATCCCACTAATTCCCTCTCTCCATTCTGAAAACTAACCATTTATTCCTTTCCTTTGTTCCCTGTCTTTTAACCAGTTACTGATACATGACAGGACCTTCCCTTTTATCCCATGACTGCTTACTTTGCTTAAGAGCCTTTGGTGAGGGGCCTTGTCAAAGACTTTCTGAAAGTCCAATGACCCCTTCAAAAATTCCAATAGAGTAATGAGGCATGATTTCCCTTTAATAAAGCCATATTGACCCTTCCCTAACAAATGGTGTTCATCTATGTGTCTGGTAATTCTGTTCTTTACTATAGTTTCAACAAATTTGCCTGGTACTGAAGTTAGGCTTACTGGCCTGTAATTGCCAGGATTACCTCTGGAGCCTTTTTAAAAATTGGCATCACATTAGCTATCCTCCAGCCATCTGGTACAGAAGCTGTTTTAAGTGATAGATTATGTACCACAGTTAGTAGCTCTGCAATTTCATATTTGAGTTCCTTAGAACTTTTGAGTAAATACCGTCTGGTCCTGGTGACTTATTAGTGTTTAATTTTTCAGTTTGGTCCAAAACCACTTCTGTAGATACCTCAATCTGGGACAGTTCCTCAGATCGATCACCTACAAAGAAGAGATCGAGTGTGGGAATCTCCCACACATCCTCGTGAAGACTGATGCAAAGAATTAATGTATCTTCTCTGTATTGGTCTTGTCTTCCTTTTAGCTCCTCGATCATCCAGTGGCTTCACCGATTGATTGTTTGGCAGACTTCTTGCTTCTCATGTTCTTACAAAAACTAACAGCAAAAAATATTTGATCTTTTGCTAGTAGCTCTTCAAAATCTTTTTTGGCCTGCCTAATTATACTTCCACACTTGATTTGCCAGACTTTATGCTCATTTCTATTTTCCTCAGTAGGATTTGACTTCCGATTTTTAAAGGATGTCTTTTTGCTTCTAATCTCTTTTACTCTGTTTAGCCATAATGGCACTTTTTGGGTCACCTTACTATATTTTTTTTAATTAAGGGTTTCCATGCAGCTTAGGCCAGTTCTTGATATAGTGCCCCAAACAGTCCACTACTGAGTTCCGTGCCACGTCTTGTGGGAGCGTTAGCTTGGTTCCTCCCACTTTTTTCAGAGCAGCTGCTGCAAAGTGGTTGTTACGGAAGTATTTTGCAATTTCAACAGCCTTAGCCTTTATTACTGGAACACTGAAGTCTTTGGCTAGGAGATGCATCAAATGAGCACTGCAACCATATGTTAGCTTGAGACTCTCTTCTAAATAATTTCTTCTCATCTTGGGCAGCAGTGTTTAGGAGGGAAGGGGGAGGAGCGAGGACTTGGCGCACAGGCTCCAGCTGCCTCCCCTGCCTCCTGAACACAGCAAACCAGCTGATTGCCGCAGGCAGGGGAGGGAGTGGGGAGGCATGAGGATGCGGCGTGCAAAGTAAAGGGAGATGGGAAGAAGAAGAGGTGGGATAAGGGTGGAGGCTTGGGGGAAGGGGTGGCATGGGCAGGCTGAGGGTTGGGCCCCCCCTCCCCGTGCTTGCAAAGTAGGGGAAGCTGCTGCTACTGCTGCGCAACGTGTTTCTCCTAGCCTACAGCTACTTCAGCTTCCTTGTCTGTCTCATTGTCTGCAGTGCCAGTGGGCTGGGCATCTGTGGGGTAAGGTGGAGGCACCTCCCAACTAGAGTACTGTACTGATGGCAAAAAAAAATTTCCCTGGAACCTAACCCCGTATTTACATTCATTCTTATGAGGAAATTGGATTTGCTTAACATCGTTTTACTTAGTTGCATTTTTCTGGAACATAACTACAACGTTAAGTGAGGAGTTACTGGATGCTGCTCAAACAGTTTCACTTTTGTTTCTACTGCCTGTCCCTCCCTTCTCACGTTGATCTCCAGACTTCTTCTCCTTGTCCAAATCTGTTCTGCCCCCAACAATCTTCTAGTCATTGAACTTTTTGAAACTTTTCACTTTTAGAGAGAGGCAAGGGATTGACACTGTGTACACAAATTTGCAGAGGGACAATAGGGTTGAGGTCTGTTATTTCTCACCTTTATTTATTTAAAAATATTTTTGCTATTAACAAGCATGTTATCTCTGGAGACACAAGTCCACAGTTTGAAAACTGCAAAACTAAGCATCTCTGATCGTATCTTCTAGACTGAGCAGTGAGTCCCATTGGGTAGATAGAATATTCAGGTTAATCTTTCTATACAGAAGCCCTGGGAACTCCATAAAATTGGGTCCCTAATCCATGAACTATTGGAACTCATTTACAAAACTTTTCTTAAACATTACATGAATACACTGTCTCATTCTATAGAATTAGAATTTATAATCCCTATTCCATGATGAGATATCTTTGAGCTATAATGTATCTTAATTAAAACTATCTTTTAGATAGGTTTTTCCTCAAACCATTTTATCAAAAAAATCAGATTTTTTAATATGTTTTTAAATCGTTTTTTATCCACCTTGTCTGCACTACACAGCTTTTAGTGACATGGCTGTGTTGCTACAGTTGTGCCGCTAAAAGTCAGGCAGTGTAGTTGCTGTTTGTTGGCTCTCCTGCCAACAACGCACTGTTCACACTGGCACTTGTCGCAGCAAAATCTTTTGTCTTTCGGGGGAGAGGTGGGTGTTTAACGCCTCTGAAAGACAAAAGTTTTGTTGTTCAATTGCCAGTGTAGACATGGCCTTAGTCACTAAGAGATCATACCACTGAGACGTTATAATTTATTGGATTTTCAGGCGCTGGTGGTGGCTTAATCTCTAACTTTGAGCAGTTGGTGAGAGGTGTTTGGAAACCTGAAAGCAATGAACTTCTGAAGATGTCCTAGTAAGTTTGTGTAAACCATAGTACAACTGGAATAATTGTAATAACTTTGTTCTCTTTGGCTCTCGTATTCAAAGACCTACATGAGTAATTTTCTTGGTGCAGCATTTAAAAACAGATGCTAGTAGACTGCTTATAAATTCAAAGTAAGTGGGACCAAATCTTTACTATGTGTTGACTGGCCTGACCTATGTGCAATGAGTTGTTAGTCTCAAATGATTTCCTCATGAATAATTATCTCCACTACAAAATCGCCACAGAATTGGAACTAACTGGTAAACATGAGAAGACAATCATTTGAATGGGCAAGAAAAATTAGCCTTCTCTTCCAGACCTGTGGTTCATCCAAGTTAGAAATGAAGCAGATTGTGGCAGGGTTATGTGAGTGCTGGTACATATTCTAAAGGTAGTTAGATGACTTTAGGTCTGTTAGTCTAGTAGATATATTCCACCAATGCTAAATACTTTATTTAAAAAAAAAACAAACAAATAAAAAAACCAGTTGCACTCTTCTGAATACACTTTCAACCCATCTGTTAAATATATAGCATTAAAACACATCAACACATGCCTCTGGTGCATTGCAAGATAGAAGATGCTACTTGAGTTTCAGCTTTCAGTTCTTTGTCTCGCAAAAGCTAAATTGGGAGTGTTACATAGCACCCAGTTTAGCTTCTGCAAAAGAGAGAATTGGAACTGCCTGGCAGGCCACAAACTACTGTTGTAAAGGCAGACAAGCTCATAGGGGATTTAAAATGCCCACTTTGCCCTCCCATGTGACTTCCCAGCTGGTTTCTGTGGAAATGATTATTTCAAAAACAGGGTTATGACTTCTGATGTGATAAACATTTAGAGATGCTGTTTTCATGTAACTGTCCTGGGTAATAAAGAATTACAGAAGAGAAATACAAAAATTATGAGCAGCACTATTTCTAAAAGGAAGGATTGTGAGGCTTATGGTATCAGCTGCACCTAAATACTTCAAACTTAGTGAAACAAGTTATTTGTGCTAGTTTAAAACACTGCAGTCACGTTCTTCTATAAAAAATGTGCTAGCTGAAGAAAGAATGAGTTTTAAATGTTAAAAAATGTTGTATTGCATCGTCTTATGAAGGATAAAAGCTGAGATTGCAATATGCCAGAACATAGAGGTGTTGGACACAGATCATTGTCCTCACATCCTGAAATTATTTTAGTTAAAAATTTGCTTGACAATTTTTTTCAAATGTTCTCCTTTTGGTTGTAAAGCTAAATGCATGAATCTAATTAAAGGTGTGATAAGAAATGAACCTTGACAAATCCCAAATAATAAGAATATAAGTATACAAGTAGGGTTATACTATTAGCTTCCTGATCAGGGGAAAGATACTGAGTGCACAAAGTTGAGGGTGAACAGAGGGAACTAAGTCTAATAAACAGTAATCATGGATAATTCCAGTCTCCTATAAAGTGGTCAAATGTCGCAGTGGTATAAGATTTAGACAAGCAGTTTCTTGACACCTTAAATGCTTGGTTCTTAGAACAGCTTGTTCTAGAGCACACAATGAGGAGAGCTTATTCTTAACTCAGTCCCAAGTAACACCTAAAAGTTGACTGAAGTAATAAGTTAAGTTGAACCACTAAGAAATGGTAACTATAGTAAAATTAAGCTGAAAATGCTCAGAGGGAAGACAGTACCACAAAATGATTAGAGGCGTGGCAAAAACTTCCATAAGAAGACTGAGTGCAAATATTGGCACAGTTTAGTTTAGAGGTGACTAATAAAGGGATATATCAGATATATAAATTAAATAATGGTATGGAGAAGGCAAATTGGGTGGAGTTCTTTAAATTCAAGAACAAAGATCTAAGAAATGGAAAGCTTGCAAACTAAAAACTGGTGGAAGTATTTTTTTAACAAAGCATGTAATTAGCCTATGAAACATGTTGCTATATTGTTATCACAAGCTTTTTATCATTTACTTTCAGCCAAGCAAATATTATAGCTATTTGTTGTATGCTATTACTTTCCAGATAATAATTTCTATCAGCATAAGAGGGGAGGAGAGAAAATTCACACACTTGTCTTTACTTTGTTTGGTTTCCAGCTCCGTAAAAGTGACTCTGGTAGGTGCAGTACTCTTCACATTGCAACATGCCCAGAACCTACCGATAGCAAGACATAACCTTATGTTCTTTTATACCACCTTTCTAGTGGTCACAAAGGTAAGAATTTGGAAATGTATAATTATTTAAACAATACAGCAGTATTTCTCACTTTACTTTCTAAAGCAAGATACATGTTAAATATTTCTCTTTATATTCCCTACCAGAATACTAATTTCAGTTTTCTCTTTCTGGAAAGATCTGGTCAAACTCAATTGGTGAAAATGGCATAGCTCAATTGAAGTCAGTGGAGCTACCCTAATATTTGTGGAAGATGTGACCCCCCCATGACCTTAAGTAACTCTTCCATATGTGAAGCAGACCGATAGGAAACTGCATCATGACCTTTGCTAGTTGTATTAAAAAAATACTTCAGAAATTTGGCACAGGGAGTTGATATTTCAAGTTACTAAATTATTTGAGAGAGAGATACAATTAAGACACAACAGGTTGCCTTGCCAACCTGTTAATACATGTGGAGCAAAAATGAACTGCAGCCAAAGGCCAAGTGTTTCTAGTCACCAGATATATTTACAAGTTAATAGAGCATGCTCTGTTTGTCTTCATGCTGTTTTTTTTAAACAGTTTGTGGTTTTGAACACGTCTTTCAACTACATAGAAAATAATGGTGAAGGAGAAGAGAAAAATAATGTGAAAAGTGTTTACGATCACTTTTGTTTATAAAAAGTGTGGATATGTATATCCACACACATGCATGTGTACAACATGCGAGATATATGCACATTATTGTTCTTCCCTTTAATCTTCTTATGGTTGAACTCTAATCTATCCCATTCTGCATTTATCTTCTTCTGGAAAGTTGGGCTATATTCAGGACTGTGTTAACTCTAAAAAAGGCAAAGCTGGAATCTCAGTATCAACTGAGCTGTAACAATCTTGAAGGTGGCCCCTCTGTTCTTGAGAAGATGTTAAAAAATGGGTGAACTATGGAGGAGGCTTTAAAAAGAACTGCCTGCCTCCCCCAGGGCATCCCTAGAAACATTGCTTCTAAAATCTGACTGAGATATTGGGTCTCCTGGGTGCTACAGTAATGCAAGGAATCCTTATCTTTAATACTCCAGACTTCTCTTTTCTTAAAACATCTAAACATCAGAGACACTTGGGATACCACAGGTGTGGTGTTAGGAGATAGTTAGGTGTGGGGGAGGGGGTCTGCAGCCTCAGACTCCCTGTATTGTGAAGCCCATAGTACAGTGACACACAACTTTGTGGTACCAGTTCTGCCTTGGTGACTTGTTAGGAGCTTGAAGTCAGCTAGTAACTGTAATGTACTGCTAAACTGACACCGTTCATGCAAGTCTGCCACAGACTTATGAAGTAGTATCTTGCTTTCCAGACACTTCTGAAACCTCTCTCAGAATCAGGGTATTACTCTAGTCTTTAGCGTTGGGTTATAAATACCATATTGGGTCTGTTAAGCAGGTCCTTTTCCCCTAGTCCTGGAGGAAGTTCTCCCAATAAGTTTATTTTAACATGAGGTGTTTTTTTTAGGATACATCTACCGAAATCAGTGATGATCAACCTTAAAAGCTTGGGGGTAATTGAAGGTCAAGAGGCCACAAACAACACTCTGGGGCAGATTCATTCTTTCCTTCCGATTCGCTCAAGTAGTGCAAAGGGAGTGGAATTCAGCCGCAGGCCCCCTCTGGGGATTTACCCTAGTGCCTGGAGTCTTCAGTGGTATAGAACCAGCATAGCCTCATTCCCCATAGCCTCTGGCACAGTGACAGTGTTGGGAGCAGGAAGGGGAGGAATGGCTGAACCTTAAGATGAAAACTACAACCAGGAACTAATATTCGTGCTGGAACAAATATTTATGAAGAATCTGCATTAGCATTTAAAAATCATAATAGTTAAGACATTAGTTAGTTGCCAGTTAGCACAAAACATGACTAAGAATTCAAGTCTAGACAAGGCTCTAGAGTATTTTACAGTAACTTTATTGCTTTGTTTTATACATGTCACTTTTTTAAAGATACTTTATTTCAGTGGTCAAGATAAATTTGATAAATCTACAGAGCTTCTGTTTCATCTTCCTTAAGCTTATTTTTATTTTCTGTGTGTACACTTAGGTTTATTTATTGTATTTCAGTCTAAGTTGCAATAAAATCATAGGACTGGAAGGGACCTCGAGCGATCATTTAGTCCGGTCCCCTGCACTCATGACAGAACTAAGTATTATCTAGATTAGGAGTGCACAAATTTTTGGCCCGAGGGCCACATCTGGGTGTAGAAATTGAATGCAGGGCCATGAATGTAGGACTGGGGCAGGGGGTTGGGGTGTGGGAGGGGGTGTGATGTACAGGAAGGGGCTCAGGGCAAGGGGTTGGGGCATGGGAGGGGTGCAGAGTGCAGGAGGGGGCTCAGGGCAGGGGGTTGGGGTATAGAAGGAGTGTGGCAGGGGTTTGGGGTGTAGGAGAGGTGCAGGGTGTGGCAAGGGGCTCAGTACAGGAGGTTGGGGTGCAGGGTGCAGCAGAGGGTTCAGGGCAGGGGATTGGGGTGCAGGAGGAGTGCGGGGTGCAGCAGAGGGCTCAGGACAGGGGGTTAGGGTGCAGGAGGGGGCTCCAACCTAAACTGCCCTTAATGCAATTTAAACCCATTGCTTCTTGTCCTATCCTCAAATTGTCCTCCTTAACCTTTATCTCCCTCCTCCTTGTAACAACATTTGAAGTACTTGAAAACTGTTATGTCCCCCCTCTGTCTTCTCTTCTCTAGACTAAACAAACCCAGTTTTTTCAATCTTCCTTGTAGCTCATGTTTTCTAGATCTGTAATAACTTGTGGTGTGTTCTCTGGACTTTCTCCAATTTGTCCACATCTTTCCTGAAATAAGGTGCCCAGAACTGGACACAATACTCCAGTTGAGGCCTAATCAGAGTAGAGCAGAAGAATTACTTCTCCTGTCTTGCTTACAGCACTCCTGCTAATACACCCCAGAATGATGTTCCTTTTTTTGCAACAGTGTTACACTTTAGGATTGTTAACTGCATTTCAGCTAAAAAGAGAAGTAATTTTGGACAAAGATTTGCACCAGAGGCTAGAAATGCCTATATTTATAACATGTAAAATACAACACTGTCTTCAAATTAGGAATATATGGAATTCAGAGTGCTGAAAGCTTACAGATGGTCTATATAAACTTGCACCAAAATAACTATAAGTTTCATTTGTATCTTTTGTTGTTTCAGTGCAGGTCTGTGTGATTTAGCAGATGAGTTTAATGTAAAATTGAAATAGGAGCTTCTGTTAGAGGAGTGGCCACACGCAGACTTATGCTGAAATAACAAAAGTGTGAGTTAAAACTGTTTTAGGTATTTCAGTGCGTACTTTTATGTGCACACGAGCCCATATGTGCTGATTCTTCTTCTTAAATAGTCTTTTTTTTTTTTTATTTGGAGAGCTAAGGCTTTCTAACTTACATTTGACCACTTTCTTTATAGGTAACCATGATGTTGACACAATCTGCAGTTTCTCCATTTGCTCCTTTCGAGTCTGTGCTGGGCTGTATGCTCTTTGGTTGGGAACAAACTCCATCTGAAGTAAAGGGTGAGGCCACAGTATCTTCCAACGGGACCTCTTCAGTCTGTGACCGTTCTGCTGGAGAGGCTAGTGAAAGTATTAAGAAAGGACAGGCAAAGAAAACAGAATAAGCGGCCAAAAAAATTATCTTGTTACATGTGGCCATAACACTTTAAAACATTTCTATTTCAAGTGATGGGGAAAAGGAAATACATGTGACAGACCGGCAGCAGTGATCAGCTTTGTGTACTGTTGTAATGTCATTAGCTTTAAAGTATGTTTAATAAATTGTAATTCAAATGCTGGGAATGTGTGTGTCATGGTAGACGTTTCTAACTTCAATGGTACTAAAAAGAGATTTTTATAGCGCTGATGATTTTATTAAATGAGAGATTTATTGTGATTTTGTTTTATATTTATAAAAAATTAACTTTTAAATGTAGGTTACCTTGAAGTTAGTAACAAAAGGAGGCAATCAGATTTGATTGTTTTTACTTTTTCTTTATCATTTATTTTAGCATATATTTTCTGTTTGTGATTCTTGTTTTTCAGCTGAATAAAATGGATACTTATACACAGCAGCATATTCCAAGGTATGAAAAGCTCCCGTAGTCTTGTTCAAATGAGCAATGGAGTTAGAGTGGTAAAATTTTACCAAACATTCACATTATGTGAATAAAAAATTACCACTGTAAATAGTTTGCACTGCAAAACTGTGAAATGTGCCAAAACCAAGGCCTTTGTTTCCTACAAAAATATCTGAATTACGACTATAATTCATGTTGCACTGATCTTGATTCTGCTTAGTCACAAACTGGAGAATGTTTTTCATTTTCTACCTTCCAGAATAAGAGTAAATTCTCCTTCATTTTTTAAAAAAAGATATTATAGTTAGCAAATATTAACATTTATCTAGCTAACCCACTTTGATACTGTCAGCTGAAAACTTTTGATTTATATGTTTGCTGTTCTGTACGCAGTAAATCAGATAGTAACGTAATATTTCTGTTATTAAATTGCTAATGTGCATTTGTATTGAAGCATATGGTTTTTAGTGTTTCTTCCATTTTCATTTTGCTGTGACTGGATGTGTTCTAGCATGGCATCTTATCCCAAATATCTAACATCATCTTCTCCTGCTTTCTAAGGTAAACTGTCATTGTGAAAGGAACTCAGAATTACATGTTGCAAGTAATATCCATTTTTCCGACCCAAAATGTTTATCACCTTAACCTTCTCCCTGATTGGAGGATAAATGTGTTTTTTACTTCCTGCACGCTCATCTTTTCTGCACTAGTGTTTTTATTAAAATCTCCCATCATTTTGTTACTACCGGTTAAGCTGCGCCAATGGCAATAGCACTGGTGCAAAAACTGTGTTCATACCTCTGTCATTTAACCCTGTTTAGAGTAGGGTCATATGATGTGGTAATAAAAATACTTGTGCCCTATTCCACCACTTATGCTGGTACTAGCATTGGTGGAGCAGTTACCTGCTGGTCGTAATGAGTAAGAGTACTTCTAATGTAAGATGCACTGTAATTGTCCATCAGCTTTTGCTGAAATGCCTCTTCTGTTCCTTGTGTACGTTGCACACCAGTTTGGTAACTCATTTGCAGCAGCTATTGCCTTAGCGAAAGTCTCTCAATTTTAGAAGATGTAATTAGTGTTTCAGAGATGCCACTCACAAAATGCAACATCTTTCATTTGGCCTGTCATTCATTTTTGTCTTCAAAACTATTTTTTTCTGTGTTTCTTCTGTCAACACCAGTCTATACAAGCCTAACTTTTGTCTGACAGTGAGCACTTTTGAAGCATTTCTGTAACTAAATTAAACCAGTTACTTCCATGTGAAAATGGCAAGGGGGAGAGAAAATGTACATTTCTCCTCAGACTGCAGTTAACTCTGAAAAATGATTGTGGGTAAACAGTTATCCAAGTAGTTCAGGGTCAGATCTAAAATCTGAAAATGAAATTCCAGTTGCAAGGTACACTTCTGAATTTGAGATAATCTTGAGTTCACATATATGCAAATATGGCACCTAATTCAACAAAGCTTTTCTGTATATTCATAGTCATATATACTCATTCTTGTAGCCAAAATTTTTTCACTGCTTTTTCTTCCTGTTAGTCCCATCCAACATAGCTGAGAGAGAATGCTGAATCTATTTGATGTATTTGCAGGGTTGGCAGCTAGAAAAAACCTCTTCACCTATGCACTGAGAACCTCTGATAGGGAAATAAAGATGCAGATAGAATTCCATGATGCTACTTCAAGTCTCTTCTCAGATAAGAACCCAACTTTATAGTAAACCTTAGATTTTAGGCAGTGTCCAGGTAACTGGCCATGTCTTTCAGGTCTTTTTAACTAAAACAACAACCTACTTCAACATGGAAACAAATACATGAAATCCATCTCATCATTGGGCAAAAGTCTTATGAGTCTAGTGCCTAAAGGACAAAATGTCAGATTCTTGCCTTATAACCTTGGGGCTCAGTTTGTTTTCCAGTAATAAGTGGTAGGAGCATTGAATCATCTCATACCAGAATATTAAGTACCCATATGATTTTAGGTTATAAAGGGGTATTTGGATGCCATTAAAAGTAACTACTAGTTTCCTGGTTAACAGGGAGCTAAAAATGAGACACCAGTAACTGCAGTACTTCCTGCACATGTAAAACTTTCAGGTAACTCTTAAGTCCCTAAGAGGTGTATTAAGATTGTGAACAAGTGTTCGAATACTTCATAGTACTAAACTTGGGTATGAGACACTTTTTTTCTCCCCAGGTAACTATATTGTACTACTGTGAAATGCTGGCCAATATCACTATTTTTAGCCCAAATGGATATGTGAAAATATCTTTGTTTACAATAATTTGAAGCAGAAAATGTGGTGTGTTATACTCAGTGTGGATTTTTATAAAAATTACATTAATAAATAAGTGGAAACAGTTGTGTTTTTCCTGATTATCTTATTTAGATGTTTTAGACAAATATAAGAACGTAAAAATCCAAAGCCTGTAATGTTACTTTCAAATGGAAATACAGTATAATCTTTTTGAAAAACGTAATAAATTGTGTTCTCATTCCAGAGGAACTTTGAAACTACTTCATATTAAAATACTTTAGAGAATGATCTTGCAGGACAGATTTCTAAAAGAACTCAGCATACAACAGCTTCCATTCCACCTAAATGAAAATCTGGCCACTCCAAAAATGCCCAATATCCAGCAGATCCCATTGTTCTCAGGTCTGGATGTTGAGCACTCTTGAAAAATCTGGCTATAATTGTAGGTGCAGAGCACGCCTGAAAAATCTGACCCTTGCTGTGAAAACTGCACTATGATGTGTTGATAATACTGAATAACAAGACAAAATTTTTGCAGTTTCTTGGAAAAACTTATACCAGAGCTACAGCAGCAGAACATACATTACTCCTACGCTCAAGATTTTTTCACATTTGTCAGCTCTGGTTTTTAACATAAAAAGGTGTCTATCTGCACGTCCTTCAGTTTACTGATCATCCGTTTCATTCGTTAAACTTTCAGATCTGATATCTTCTTGTGTCGTAGTCAAGTAACTCTTGCAACAGCCCTGGAAAAGTTAATTTGGGGATACTTTGCATTATAAATACTCAACTAAATCCCATCCTTCTTAGGTGTGGATTGGTTCAGGTAAATATCCCCTTCTCTAGCTATCATCCCTAATATACTTTTGCTAAATTCTTCTCTGCAAGATCAGACAGTGTATTCAATGTAATTGCTGTGCTGGCTAGATACAGGATAAAGTATTCTTGATTAACCAAATCCAGAACAAGTGCCATATATGAATTTTTTCCTGTCTTTCATTTGTCAGATTGTTTCTTTAAATGTATCTTTTGCTAATACAAACTAAGGCTCTGATCTGCCTGGGAGCCCCACTGACTTCTGAGGTTCTGTGTGGGCAGAGGGATCGGCCTGCATGGATCAGATTACAGAATCAAGGCCTAAATTGACAATAGAAGGAAGTTATAGAGTAATATCAAGGCATGGGTGAAGTGATTCACATAAATGTAACAAAACAGAACCATTGTTCAAAACTTGGACCCAAATACTTTTTTGAAGATTATAAATGTTTCCTTTTTGCACTCTTTCCAGTACTACCAAGTTTTTGGACTGAAGTGGAAATAGTGAAAGCCCACAGCTGCTATTTCTAATTTGGCTAAAACTAGAAACTAGTGGGAATAGCGTATATGTGATCTCTCAAGAATTCCAGCCTCTGTTACCAGGTTAAGGTTAAGTAGGTCTGAATAATCTAGGTTTTATACTGTATTCATCACCGTGATACATAAATAGAACCCCTGAGTCTTGTCCATTACTAATATGTAAATTCAAATTCAAGGTTTATGAACACCACTTGAAGCTGGCGAGTAAAATAAATCCCTCTAACTGGATTTTAAACAAACCAAACAAATGGCCAGCAGCTAAAGTAGCATTTAATAGCATAACAACAATCAGAAAATGTGATGTGAAGCAAAATGCTTGGAATTATTTCTGTTCGTAAAATGGCCACTACATACAGGCAAAGGCCTTTATTGCAAGTCTACCCACAGCAAGAACAAGGAGACACCCATCAAAAGGTAGGTACTATCATGAGGGTGAATTGTTTAAAGTGATGTACAGAAGGAACACACAAATATTCTCAAGAATAATATGTTGCCATTCCTGTATTCTGCTTTGAAAATGGATCTTGTGGCTTTTGTGAACACTAATATATTAGAAGAATGTAGTCTGCGTAGAACAGCATATCAGAAACGCAACCAGCATCCTAACCGAGCTCTCTGCTTCCACCAAGTCTAATGTGTGTATAGGTTCTATGGAGAGACCATCAGATGAGCCGCCAATCTTGCAAAGAAAGTCAAGACTGTTTGCTTGAGGGAATTCAGAGAATGTTCTGTGATCAGGGAAGCAGTTCATTTAAATCATAAACCTAACAGTTACTTATACTGGAATTCTTAATGTTGGAAACCCAGTTCCAGTTGCACTTGGTACTGTACTTTTAAAAGGCTTCTAAAAATGAAATAGTGCATAGATTTTCATGGAAGTTGGTTGAAAATCAGGTAAGTAACTGGGAAGAATTTACCACCATGAGAGACTGCGCTGTGGTACATTTTGTCAATCAAGGAGAATTTCTTTGTAAAAAGGCCAAATTTTGTTCAAGATGCTGGTGGAACTCCTATTTGATATGTACGGTCCCCATCCCTATAGTACCTATGTCCCTTCCAAGTATTTAAAAATAGAAATCTTCTTTCTCAGGTTGTGGAAATCATTAGTTTGGTCAACAGGGTTCTTGTTTGCTTGTGAGAAGGAAATATTGAGGGAAGCAATATCCAAGGAGTTCTGCATTTCTTCTGAAAGCATTTAGTTTCATGGTTGCTCTCATTTCCTGCTGAAGTGAGTTCCATAGTCTAGGTCCTGCTCCTGCAAGAGCTTTACCTTCTGAATTTACAAGCCTCCCCTTATTGGCCATTAGTTCCATTGGAAGATTGGTTGCAAGTGAGAAGAGTTTTCTTACCTAGCTAGGTTCTATCCTGTGAAAGACTTTGGCTTGACATCTGAATACCAGTTCAAGGTCTCCCCTCTGCTGTTCAATGACTAAGAGAGTTCTGAGGTGGTATATTCTCACAGACCTGTGGTGCTGAGCAGATGGGCTGCTGTGTTTTTGTACTAGCTTTCAGGCTGTGTGGCTTCAATTTATTAGGATGGTATTTAATGTAATGTAGCAGCTGGAAATGAAGAGAGCCAGCACCACATGATCTGCCAGCTCACAGTGGACCCACCAACAAGTGCTTCTTGGGCCACAGTTTAGGAACCAGTGAATCCATCAGCAGATACTGCAGAGTTTCATGCCCTTATGTGTGAAATGCATGAAGGCATAGCAGGTGATCCAATGACTCTTTTTTAAATCATAGTTAAGCTTTTTAAAAACCATTTAGACCAACAGTTAACACATCCTCCATTTTCCTACTCCTATCCATTTCTACCGTTATCTAATTAGTTTTATTTCTTCTTTTGAGTTACAACCTTATAGTTTACAGCTCTGCCATCCTTGTAGAATTTGATGTCTTTATAGGTATAATTTCTCTTATGAACTCTTTTGGGGTCTGGATTTGGACTTAGAAGTCTGACAATGCATGGAAAAATACAGGGATTGGCCTGAACCCCAAAATTCAGGTCCAGATTTTGGAAGTTCCCTTCCCTCAAAATTTTGGGGGTGGATTTCACAACCCAAGGCTTTGATTTCACCCAACACAGATGTAGGACCCAGAGTTCTGATCCAGACCAATACTGGTTCTGAATGTGGAATCCAAACTTAAGTTCACATGTTTGTATTTGGGTTTTAGTTCCAGGCTAGTCCTTTAAATGAAACCCTCTAAATAAAACCTAATGTCAGATTTGGGTGCCTAGTTCTTACTTAAACTAAACATCTGTTGATCTCAAATGGGTGTTTTTCCCTGAGTAAAGACTGCCACACAAGTCCCCTAATTTTGATAAGCTGAACAAACCAGAAAGACTTTAGGATTTAAAAAAAAAAGTCAGTCTGTCTCTCCTGTACTTGAATAAGTCACACATATTAAACTGAAAGTTTTATTGAATGAAGAATCTAGCAGATATGAATAAATGCTAAATGGTCACTCAAGATAGCCACTAAAAAGTAAACAGACAAAGCTACTCATCTTACTGAGAGACGTTACCATACGAAGCTAGGTGAAACAGGTACTCCAAAACTGCAATTTGCTGTATGAACAATCTCTCACCTTGAATGCAAACTATACAGAACATAAGGATAACAAGGTTCAGGCCAAAGTGAAACAAGTTGAAAGCATGCAAGGAATGAGGACAAAGAAAGATGAACAGCAAGTGAAATTGCCGATAGACATGTTTCACTTCAGTAGCAGTATGTGCTCTCTATGTAAGAGGAGGAACCTAGCAGGTGCGATCAGGAACAAACTAAGACCATGGACCCTAATGCTTGTCTCACAATCTTACCCCTACTGACCTAGATGAAGATGCTACACTTCTCATTTAATGTGAATCTGGTCTGTGCAGATGTTCCTGAAATGAACACCAAAATATTATGAGGAAAAGCAACAATTAAGGAGGTCAAGCAGGGCAAGTCCCCTGGGGATAAATGTTCAGTGTGATGTGCAGGAATGCAACCAAGCGTATCACATTGTTAATAAGATGTGTTTCAAAAATCCCCTCCATCATGTTGAATTTTTTACCCCCTGGTGTTAAGAACCAGGCTGAAATGACTTAAAAAATGGATTTGTGCTTGACATGCTTACTAACATACAGGAAGCAGAAAAACAGCTTAAATTATGTGCTTGGAATGAAATTTATCCCTGTGCAAAGTGCCAGCCAACGTCACATAACTCCTTGAAGCCAGAGCAAGTTGAAAGTGCTCAGCATTTCTAAAAATGAGGCCATCAACATCTTTGTTCTGTTCTCATCTGTAAAATGGGTGCCATTCCTTCTTAACCTCACAGGGGTATTGTGTAACTTAATGAATTGTTTGTGAAATGCTTTCAGATCCTGACATGAAAGGTACTATTAGAAATGTGAAGTGTTATTACCAGAACTTGTCAAATATTTTTCACCATCTTTTTTTCAACTGAAAGTGGATTTCTGACCAAAACACTTTTATTTGGATTTTTTCCCCTCCAAACACAAACAACCCCCCCGCCCCTCCCGAAACTGAAAACTGAATTTTTTTTCAGTAAAACTATATCTTTTGGTTTTTGAAAACTTTTTAAAAATAAATACTGATTTTTCTGAACCAAAATATAACTTTAGAAAATAGTTATTTGGTTTGATTTTTTTTGCATCCAAAACCAAAAAGATGTGTGAGATTTGGGGGAGAGGGCGGAATCCAATTTTTAAAAAATTTATCATGGAAAAATTGGTATTTTCAACCAGCACTAATTACTATGAAATTGAATGCTTTTGATTAGGGGTGGTAGAAAATTGTTCATTGAAGCTGTTTTACAGTTCAATTAAAAAAAAATTTTATCTGCTTTCTGTGGAAAATTTTTATTTCTTTTGTCAAATAATAAATGTTTCAGACTAAATATTTTGGTTTTTGATTTTTTTGCCATAAATTCAAGATTTTTGGTGAAAAATTTCAGTGAAAATGTTTTTTTTTTGTTTTTGTTTTATCAAAATATTCTGCAAGAAGAAAAACAATAATTTTCTGACCAGCTAATTTTGATTACATTGGCAATATTATTGATGGCTTGAATTAATAAACACAATTCTTTAACTGCATTCTAATTTTAAAAATACTGTGATGCATGAAAACAAAGGTGGTAACTACACCGTTAGGCAACGGAAAGCTCCACCACCACAGTAAAAACAAGTGATGGAGCATCACTGCCAGGAACATAATGGAGTATCTTTATCTTTAGGCTTATTTATAGTAGTATGTCAAAGCTCCCCCTGGAGCATGGCAGCAAGGTCTGTACGGCCAGTTAGTGTGCAGCAGACTTGGGTGATGTAGACTCGTGCTCCAGCTTGCCCCATGCTTTGTCTCCATCTAGACACGCCCTTAGTATTTTATAAATCATTCTGCCCATATTCCTTCTCACCCTAATCTGATGCTAAAGTAGAATGTGTTGATCTGAATCCAGCACAATCAGTTTATTTCACATTGTTTTAATCAGTGCCTGGGAGTTGATGTTATACGCTTGTGCATACTAATCTCATGATTCTTTGCTGCCACTCTTGCACAGTGGAATCTGACTCCTGAGCAGGAGGAAGAGGCTAGTGGTTTAAGCCAGATATGTTTGAAAGACCAATGGAAGTGAAATACGAAGGTTGTTGGCTACACAGCACCAAGGCCTCAAGACAAAATCCTTTAACCACAAATAAGCCACAAACATGTATGAAGTAAGCAGCAACCACAGTGCAAGCTTCTGCCCCAATAATGTGCCTTTACAACGACCTGAAAGGATTATCTGTAGAGTGAGACTGAAGGTAGGTTAGTCATCTTGTCTATTCAACTCTTGGTGCCTCTGTTGGCAGTGCTGACTGCTGACCATTGTGACTGTGCTTTGAGATCTGAACACTGGAAACTAGACTAATTTGATCAACTTTTTACATAGACCCATGAACAACCTGCAGATCATAATGACTTTAAGTTGCTAATGAGCTGGGGCCCAATCTGTTTTCCACTGGAGTTAGTGCGGGCCTTTACATTCAGTGGGAGATGGATCAGTTGCCTGGTCTAGATTCAAACTGGAGAAAAGCTCTAAGCCATCCAGTGTCCTGTGGAACTATAACTTCCTGGTCCCTATTAAGAGCTGCCCATTTCAGTCCATCCCAAGAGCTATACATAACCTGCAGAAAAATAGGATAGATGGTTCATTGTACAGAATCTAAACGATAACTATATTTCTGTATCTTGCTGATGTCTTTTGCCTGTATAGTTGCACTTGATTTGTAGATATGCAATCATTTCTCTGGCTAAAAGCTTCTCAAAATCCTCTTCTATCCAAGAAATTAATTTACTATTTTTATATAGAGTATAAGCAGTAGGACACTTAAATATAAAACATTGACATTGGTCCCCAGTATCGTAGTTTGCAGAACAACATTGACAGTGTTTGCGAGCTCTTTGTAGAGCTCTCACTGCAAATTCTTGCAACAGTTGCTCAGGTTTTTCACCAATGGCATTACAGTACTTGTCATAAACAGATAGTTAAGGGTTAATGTCTCTTTTACCTGTAAAGGGTTAAGAAGCTCAGTAAACCTGGCTGACACCTGACCAGAGGACCAGTGGGGGGACAAGATATTTTCAAATCTTGTGGAGGGAAGTCTTTGTGCTCTTTGTTTAGGGGGTGGTTCACTCTTGCGACTAAGAGGGACCAGACATCAATCCAGGCTCTCCAAATCTTTCTGAATCGGTCTCTCATGTTTCAAACTTGTAAGTAACAGCCAGGCAAGGCATGTTAGTCTTATTTTTGTTTTCTCAACTTGTAAATGTTCCTTTTTGCTGAGAGGATTTTACCTGTGTTTGCTGTAACTTTGAACCTAAGGCTAGAGGGGGTTCCTCTGGGCTATATGAATCTGATTACCCTGTAAAGTATTTTCCATCCTGATTTTACAGAGATGATTTTTACCTTTCTTTCTTTAATTAAAAGCTTTCTTTTTTAAGAACCTGATTGATTTTTCCTTGTTTTAAGATCCAAGGGGACTGGATCTGGACTCACCAGGAACTGGTGGGGGAAAGGAGGGGGGGATGGTCAAATTCTCCTTGTGTTAAGATCCAAGGGGTTGGATCGGTGTTCACCAGGAACTTGGTGAGACAGCCTCTCAAGGCTGCCCAGGGAGAAGAAGGTTTTGGGGGGGTTAGGAAGTGTTCCAGACATTGAAATTTTTGGACGGTGGCAGTGTTACCAGATCTAAGCCAGTAATTAAGCTTAGAAATGTCCATGCAGGTCCCTACATCTGTCTCCTAAAGTTCAGAGTGGGAGAGGAACCTTGACAGTACTAAACCACAAAAAAAGCCCAGAGTTACGTTCTCTGTTGGTGTGACCCATTGACTTTAATAGTTATGCTAGCAAAGAATTTGGTCCCCTGTTATCAAATTATATATAAGATGTCTTAAAACTATGAAAGGCGTAAAAATCAAAGCAAAAGATAAATCTCGCTCTTAATTACGCTCCTTAGTGTCTAGGCATTGTGCTGTACTGAAGACCTCAGACATACCACAACTCAGTGGGGTTTTAATCTGAACACTAAAGGTGAGATTTTCAAAGACATCTAAGGGATTTCAATACCCAATTCTCATTGGGTGTCCATCCAAATCCCCCAGGGCAGTGCTTCTCAAAATTGGCCCAACGTTTGTTCAGGGAAAGCATCTGAGGGTCTGGGTTGGTTTGTTTACCTGCTGCGTCCGCAGATTCGGCCGATCGCAGCTCCCATTGGCTGCAGTTCGGTGCTCCAGGCCGATGGGGGCTGCAGGAATAGTGGCCAGCACATCCCTCGGCCCGTGCCATTTCCTGCAGCCTCCATTGGCCTGGAGCGGCAAACAGCGGCCAGTGGGAGCTGCAATCAACCGAACCTGCGGACGCGGCAGGTAAACAAACTGGCCCGGACAGCCAGGGGCTTTCCCTGAACAAGCAGCGGACTGGCTTTGAGAAGCACTGCCCTAGGAAGCTTTGGAAATCTGACTGAGGCTCTAATCCTGAACACATCCCAAGGTGCTGACCACCTTCTGCTCCCAATGATTTGATAGTGCTCAGCACCTTGCAGGATCTGGCCCTAAGTACGTATGTACAGGCCTCTTTTATTGTACTAGTTTGTAAGGGGAGCCAGCTCGTGCATGTGTGTGAAGCCATTACAGCCTATTGTGTAAATGCACATTTTAGAAGCCTTTGTTTCTCCAGTGAGGAGTGTTCTTTATGAGACAGACTGTAACTGCTCAAACATTCTACTTAGAGCTTTTCCAGCATATATTTACAAGCCCATATGGGCATGCTGGGGCTCCAGCTGGAGGGAAGGCCCTGCTGCAGTGACTCCTGGCTCCACATCTTGCTGCCTGTAGCGACTGAAAGGAAGATTTTCAAAGGCACAAATTGAAATCAATTCCCAGTTCCCATTGGTCTGGATCAAAGTTGGGTGCCTGACTCTCCTTGGAAATCCTCCCACTTAGTCTATGATATGAAGCCCTACTGCTCTGTGCTCTGGTAACTGAGCCACACTGCTCTTATTCCCTCAACCTCCTGCACGTCATTTGTATCTCTACTCACTTCCCTTGCGGGTAGATACGGCTTTTGTTCCCCTAACACACCATCTTTTTTCTGCCTTTCTAGGATTCTTTTTCTCAATTTTCTTGGCTCAGTCTTTTGACAATAATAATCTGTTTTAAAATGTTTATTACATAACAAAACAATCACTTTGCCCTTCTACAGCGCCTTCCCCTCTGTGGATCTCAGAGTTTTACAAACTTCAGTGAACTAAGCCTCAAATTGACCTCGGGAGCTAGGTGTTATTGTATAACATGAGGAACTGAGGTAGAGACAGAAAAGGCCATGTGAAGGCCCTGATCCTGCAAACATACTAAGCATGTTAGTAGTCCAAGTGAGGTAAAGTGATGCATGTGTTTGAAAGATTGAGGCCTGAGGTTTCTAGAGCTGAAGCCATCATGGGGAGAAGGACCGGGTGCAGTGCTGGTAGAAGGCACTATGCCTGCAGACAGACATTATCTAGCTCCATTATTTGCCCTGCACACCCCGGCAGGCATTTCTATATATTTGGGAACATGTTGCCCCCAAAACAAGGTCCTCCAGCTGCATGTTCCCATCCCTCCAACCCAGGGGTTGGCAACCTACAGCACCATGCCAAAGGTGGCATGCAAACCGATTTTTGATGGCACGCAGGGCGGGCGGAGACACTCTGGGGTTCCTGCTGCTGGCTCCTTGCCAGCCAGGATCCCGCTGCCGGCCTGGGGTTCCTTCCCCCAGGCTGGCAGCGGGCTGAGACCCCGGCTGGCAGGAGCCGGCAGCTGAAACTCCAGAGCGGGCTGGGCTGAGTGCTGCTCTGGGGTTCCCATCACTGGCTCTGGCCAGCCGGGGTCCCACCGTTGGTTCCACTCAGCACCCACTGCTGGCCTGGGGGAAGGAACTCCAGGCTGACATGGGCTGAGACCCTGGCTGGCAGGAACCAGCAGCTGAAACCCTAGAGCAGGGTGGGCTGAGCGCTGCTCTGGGGTTCCTGCTGCTGGCCCCTTGCCAGCTGGGGTCCTATTGCCAGTCCCACTCAGTGCCTGCTTCTGGCCTGGGTGAAGGAACCCCAGGCTGGCAGTAAGCTGAGACCCCAGCTGGCAGGAGCCAGTGGCTGAAACCCCAGAGCAGGGGCGGGTGGAGATGCTTGGCCCACCCCTGAAACCCCAGAGGTGGGTAGGCTGACCCGCTCAGCCCCCCGCTGCTCTGGGGTTCCAGCTGCTGGCCTCTTGCCAGCTGGGGTCCCTGTCGCATCCCCACTCACCTTGCTTCTGGTTGGAGTTCCAGTGCAGGCCCCTGCCAGACAGGGTCCAGGCCTTCAGCCCTACCAGCCGCCACCTCCACTCACCTCAGCTGCCGATCTGGGGTTCCAGCCGGTTAACAAGTGATTGCTCGGAAGCCTGTGTGCAGCTTAAAGTATTCAAATACGTGCTACCAGACATCGGAAAACTCAGCAAGGAAAAGCAAGGGCAAGGATCACACTAAACTAATAAGATTTGCATTTTAATTTAATTTTAAATAAAGCTTCTGAAACATTTTGAAAACCTTGTTTACTTTACATATAACAGTAGTTTGGTTATATTATAGACTTATAGAGAGACCTTCTAAAATATGTTAAAATGTATTACTGGCACGCGAAACCTTAAATCAGAGTGTATACATGAAGACTCGGCACACCACTGCTGAAAGGTTGCTGACCCCTTCTCCAATCCATGGCACCTCTTTGGCACCGTTAATACAACATCCCTTAGATGTCTTTGGCACTCAAATGCAGCCAAATTATGGCTGCCCCCTGTGCATAAATACTAGTGGTAGAAGGAGGTCCCTACACCTTTCCCCTTTTTTTCCCCTCATCTGCCAAAAACCTTTGCCTGGGCAGCTGTAAGTTGTCCAAGTGACTCAGCCCAAGGTCAGACAAGAAGTCCATGGCACAGACAGGAATAATACAATACAAAGACTTTTTTGTTTTGTATTTTCTTTTTGCATCATTTCCTTTCTCTCCATTCTGCTCTGACTCCATCACTGTGACATCAGAGTCCTTTAGAACCACCTCTTCTTTGTTTTAAAGGGTATATTCTTTGCACTTCTTGACTATTTTCTGGAATTAGATATGTTAAAAACGTGAAACATATTTGGGATATTAAAGTCTCTGGTATTTGCTAATAATAAAAAAGAGATAGTAGGCGTTGCTGAAATTGAGCAGCTAAAAAGGGTTCTGGTATATAGGTTAATTCATTTTGCTGCAAAGCAAGCTGGGTGAAATTTGTCTGCTGGTGCAAAGTCCTGTGTACTTTGTAAACTCTGCAGATAAGATGTGCAAGGCATCAACAGGCTATGTGCGCTCTGTGTTGCTGAATTTCTCTCCTCACTAGACCACTTTGGAAGGGATAGGGTCCAGAGTGACCTAGACAAGTTGAAGGATTGGGCCAAAAGCACTCTAGTGGGGTTCAACAAGGACAAGTGCGGAGTCCTGCACTTAGGTCAGAAGAATCCTATGCACTGCTACAGGCTGGGGTCTGACTGGCTGAGCAGCAGTTCTGCAGAAAAGGACCTGGGGATTATGGTGGATGAGAAGTGGGATATGATTCAGCAGTGTGCCCTTCTTGCCAAGAAGGCTAACGGCATATTGCACTGCATTAGTAGCAGCATTGCCCACAGATTGAGGGAAGTGATTATTCCCCTCTATTCGGCGCTGGTGAGGCCACAGCTGGAGTATTGCGTCGAGTTTTGGGCCCCACACTACAGAAGAGATGTGCACAAATTGGAGAGAGTCCAGTGGAGGAAAATGAAAATGATTAGAGGGCTGCAGCACATGCTTTATGAGGAGAGGCTGAGGGAATTTGGGTGGTTTAATCTGCAGAAGAGAAGAGTGATGGGAGATTCGATAGCAGCCTTCAACTAGCTGAAGGGGGGTTCCAAAGAGGATGGAGCTCGGCTGTTCTTGGGGGCAGATGACAGAACAAGAAGCAATGGTCTCAAGTTGCAATGGGGGAGGTCTAGATTGGATATTAGGAAACACTATTTCACTAGGAGGGTGGTGAAGCACTGGAATGGGTTACCTAGGAGATAGTGGAATCTCCATCCTCGGAGGTTTATAAAGCCTGGCTTGATGAAGCCCTGGCTGGGATGATTTAGTTGGGGATTGGTCCTGCTTTGAGCAGGGGGTTGGACTAGATGACCTCCTGAGGTCTCTTCCAACCTTAATCTTCTATGATTCTAAGAGGAGCTGAGGATTTGTGCTCATGCACAGCGAGTAACCCGCACATCTGTAGGGGCGAAGGGCTTGCAGCTCGGCTCTGGGGTGCCCTGTGTGTGTGTTGTATATTATAATTTCAACTCCCTATGTTCCATTCACTCTGAGCCCCATAGTTGGAGCATTCCAGTGGGGTGACTTACATTCACTGTGGCTTATCTAATCCTGTGAGTTCGGCTGCTGCTCTTGAGTTAAGACAGATGAAAAACTCCCATTGAAGAGAGCTCAGTTTGGGTTTTCAGAGCCTCAACAGTTCTGCCATATTGTATGTTTCCCCACCATCATGTTGAGCCTTCCTAGTACAATTCTCCTGGCAATGTGCATTAGGCAGTGAGATGTACTCAATGCTGGCTTAAGGGGAGAGGAAGATGTAATGGACTGGAGCTGGGCTTGAGCCCCATCCTTCCCCATGTTAGCAGTCTCACTGAAGTCAGTGGGGGAAATTCCATGAATTAGGACTACTGGCATGAGAGAGAACTGGAGAGCAGTGTTGCTATGTGGAAAGTCATAGTGTCTCCCAAGTAAAGCTGGGCAGGAAACAGTTTTTTCTGTCCTGCAAAAAGTTTTGAGATATTTTGAACATTTTTCCTGCAATAGGACAAGAAGTCGAAATCTTGAAATACTTTGTGAACTCAAAATAAAATAAAATAATCAGATTGGGTCAACTGAAATATTTCTTTCAACCATTTTGAAACATTTTTGTTTTGATTTTTGACTTTTTTTTTACATTTTTAAACAAATTAACTTAAACTTTACAGCGAAAAGTTTCAACCCCAAATAGGAGTTTTTTCATTCAGAAAATGTCAGAATAGAATGACAATTTTGAATCTTTTTTCAAAAAAAAATTCAAAATGGGAAATTCATCAAGACCCTTTCTTACAAACAGTTTTAGTTTAGCTGAATCAATGTTTCTCAACAACAAAAAATCCCCAACCAGTTGTAGTCTTCCTACTACATATTTTATACGTAGTAATGAGAGAGATGCTGCTGATTTACTAATATTAAAGACAATGGGACAAATTTATCCCTGGTGCATCTCCAGTTGAGTCAATGGAGGAATTTGCCTCTGTACATTCAGGAAAAATTATAAAATCTATTAAGCCTATAGAATACATAATTCTAAAGAATCATAGTACTGTAACGACTCAACTCCAAGTCACAAAAAGAACCGTTATCTTTTATTATCTATACATGCCTGAAAGGAATGGGGCATTTGTTCTGACAATATTCACTATTACAACCTTTTTTCTTTGTGCATTAATATTGACCTGACCAATGTAATACACAACACATTTTAACAAGGTAGGTGTTGTGTACAGAGGCATTTATGGACAATATTCTCTTCAACACTTTGTATTTTTATCGAAATAAACAGTCTGATTTTCATAACATTTTTCACACGTTTATAGCTGGGATGCTTTGGGGGTTCTCAGTACGGGGTTGTCACACAGTGCCCTGTAACCTTGGATGCTTCTGTGCTTTGCAGCTTTGGCTCAAAACCCCAATACCATCAGCCTGCTTACAGCAGTGACCTCCCCCTGGAGCCTGGTTGCTCCTGCTCTGTATTGGATCCTGGTGAAGGACTGGCCAGCCATGCTGGAAGATTGACTGTGGTAAGAAAATTACTTTGAACAAAAGAACTCTAGTTTCCTAAGTCAAGTTTTAGTCTTATAAGCATATTTGTTAGTTTAGTTTTGTTTGTAACCATTTCAATCCCAGTTCCTTCTACTTAGGATCATTTAAATATCTGTCCTCTGTTAATAAACTTAATCTTGTTTTATTGGAGTGCTTCAAAATGAAGAGTAAAATCCTCAGCCAAACTAACAGGCTGATGCTGTGTACTGTGTGTCTAAAGGAGAAGCAAACGTGATAACGTTTTGTGAGTGCTACCATGAGAAGGGCTCAGCACTGCATGGGAGACAGTTTTGGGTAGACACAGGGCCAGAGAGGCCGTTAGTATCACCCTGCATGGAGTGACCAGGCTGGTGGAAGCCAGGGTGAGGTCACTGTGCTCTGAGCAGGCTGCTGGTGTCAGGCCTCCGAGCCAAAGCTGCATAACACAGAAGTACCCAAAGTTACATAACCCCTTCCTGGTCTGGTTGAACACCATCGTGCCACAATAGCACTTAGTCAGTATTGGTTTTTTGCCTTTGGGGTTTTAAAACTAATTCTCAAAACTGGAACCATATTGGAAGTAAGTCTGCTCAATGGTCTGTGATGGGATGTTGGATGGGACGGGATCTGAGTTACTATAGAGAATTCTTTCCTGGGTGCTGGCTGGTGAGTCTTGCCCACATGCTCAGGTTAAGCTGATCGCCATATTTCGGGTCGGGAAGGAATTTTCCTCCAGGGCAGATTGGCAGAGGCCTTGGAGGTTTTTCACCTTCCTCTGCAGTATGGGGCATGGGTCACTTCCTGGAAGATTCTCTGCAGCTTGAGGTCTTCAAACCACAATTTGAGGACTTCAATAACTCAGACATAGGTTAGGGGTTTATTACAGGAGTGAGTGGGTGAGATTCTGTGGCCTGCATTGTGCAGGAGGTCAAACTAGATAATCATAATGGTCCCTTCTGACCTTAAAGTCTATGGGAGCCCTCCGCTGTTGAAAATTACTGTTGTGAAAAACATTGCGTGGCTATTGCTAGTTTTGTATTTCCATCTCTCACTCTAGAAGGTGCTACTACAGAGAGAAAGTAGCAGGTGTGAGAAGATAGTCAACACACCTTAACCCAATCTCTAATTGTGCACATGCAGCTTGAGTGCACACAATTACCATATCTATATTCATAAAAGGGAATATACAGATGCAGACTTGTGCACATTTAACTCCATGATCAGACAATGAAAAGCTGCTGCTGGAAAGTTTGTCCCCAAATGCCAGATGCGTACTGTAAAAGATAGTGAGTTCAAATCCCATACAGATATAATTTTATTAAACTTTCTATATATTCTTTCCTTTGATGTGATCAAAGAAGAATTCATTCTTATTCTTTTTTTCTAAAGTGAAATGCAAACCAACTTAGATTTCGGTGGAGCAGTGCCAAAGCACACCAGCTAATGATCTCAGCTGAAGTATTTGGGAAAACCATTTTGTCTTTTTTGTTTTTTCCCTGAACCAGGAACTGACAAAGTTCCTATAGCAAGAGAAGCTCTTAAATGATGGGGAATAGAAGTCTGACATTCAACTTCGCACACGTAGGATGTGTCTGTTGCATTGGTATGGAACAGGCAAAGCAGAAAGTCTCAACAACCAGACAGATATGCTGGTTGATTTTAAAGCTCTTTTCACCATTGATTTCAATGAGGAGTTTGGCATAAAAATGGATGGCTCAGTGTTAGTGCCCATCTCATTTAGCAGCAAACATGCATTTCACTATCGTCTATTTTTCCCACATCAATTTCCTCTGGAGAGATAATCGGCCAGATTCTGCTCTAAGTTGCCCTTCTGAAATAGGTTTCAGAGTAGCAGCCGTGTTAGTCTGTATCTGCAAAAAGAACAAGAGTACTTGTGGCACCTTAGAGACTAACGCATTTATTTGAGCATAAGTTTTCGTGGACTACAACCCACTTCATCGGATGCATGCAGTGGAAAATACAGTAGGAAGACACATCATACACATACACGCACACACAGAACATGAAACAATGGGTGTTACCATACACACTATAAGGAGAGCAATCAGTTAAGGTGAGCTATTATCAGCAGGAGAGGAAAAGAACTGTCTGCAGTGGTAATGAAAATGGCCCATTTCCAGCAATTGACAAGAAGATGTGAGGAACTGTAGGAGGGGGAAAATAAGCATGGAATAGAGTTCTAGAATTTAATGGGAAACGACAACCCTTTCTATTGTTTTTTTTTTTTTTGAACAATCCTTGAACTATATCCCTTCTATTGATCTATCTGATGGTTTAAAAATGAACAAAAATCCCCCAGTTTTATAGGCCCAATGTGGGCATTGGATCAGCTGAGCATTCACGCAAAATCCCATTGACTTCAGTGGGATTCCATTCAGATGCAGATAAGTGCACTAGCATGTCTGGATGAAGGATTAGGATCATAGAAAGGAGATAATTTTCTATGACAGTCTAGAGACCCTCAGAGTGATTTTTACTCAATCTGAGCCCTATTAGTCTCATCCCTATTAAATTCCACAGGATTTTTTCCATAAGGATTATACCAATGCAGCCCTCATGGATTTCAATGGCATAGCTCTGGTATGGCTGAGAGAATTTGGCCAAGTGAGCATGCTGATCATTGCCTTTTCAGAACCTGTTTGCATATGCCAATTGTGAGCCTTTATGCGGCATTATTCAGACATCAGGTCCACTTCTCTGTGTCTTTATATAGACAATATGTGCCACGGATGAAGCCCGGCATTTGGGAAGTTCCAGTGGTAACTAGAGCTATTTTAGAGGGCTTCTGACAAAAGACATTAGCATTTCAGCAGCTCCTTGGCCAATTCCAAGATGGTATTTAAATAGCTGACTGCCTTACATATCAACTGTTCTTGTTTAGGAGGAGCAAGTCCCTGTTTTTAAAGCAAAATAACACTCATTCTTCCACTTTGCTCTACCTGAAAGCTTTCTTAGTCTGATTAATTTAAATGGACTAAAAATTCACATGTTCCTATTTTTCCTCTCTATCTGCCCCTATTTATAACTTTCAAGTGCTGGGAAATATGTGCCAGAGGCCAGGGAGGAGGAACAGGTTTAAGATTTTAAGCTCAAATATTTTGTTCTGCATAGGGCTGAGCTGCTGTTGATGAAAATATTAGAAAGAAAAACGAAAGGGCGGCACAGTGGGGAAGCCCTGGGAGAAAGCCATGTGATGCATTTAGGACACCATTTTGTAACAGTGGGTGGTTTGAAGAAACTATCCAGGGATATGGTGGATCTCTCTCTCCTAAAGGGTTCAAATCAAGACTGGATGCCTGACTGGAAGATAGAATTTCATCATGCCTAAAAGGTATTTCCCTGTGTTACACTGGCGGTCAGACCTGAAGATACGATGGACCCCTCTGTCTTACAATCTGTGTCAGGAGAAATGGGATGCTGTATTATGTAAAAGAAAAAGTCCCACAATAAATAGAGACATTTTTGGCCAAACTCAGCAACCCTTAATCACAGTGATTAGAATAGAATATCAGGGTTGGAAGGGACCTCAGGAGCTCATCTAGTCCAAACTCCTACCCAAAGCAGGACCAATCCCCAATTAAATCATCCCAACCAGGGCTTTGTCAAGCCTGACCTTAAAAACCTTTAAGGAAGGAGATTCCACCACCATATAACCCATTCCAGTACTATACCACCCCTCCTAGTGCTGAGAGTGTTTTCCTCATATCATAATAAACCTCCACTGCAACTTGAGACCATGTATCTTGTTCATGTATCGGCCACCACTGAGAAATGAGCGAGCTCATCCTCTTTGGAAAACCCCTTTCAGGGAGTTGAAGAGCTATTTTCAAGATCCTCATTCTTCTTTCCGCAACTAAACAATCCAGTTCATCAGCCTCTCCCTATAGTTATGTGCCCTACATTTTGTTGCCCTCGCGCGTAGACTTTTCCAGTTTTCCACATCTCCTTGCTAGTGGGGGCCCAAATGGACAAGTATCCAGAATGTGGTCACAATGTGAAAGAGGAGATGTAATCCTCAATCTGCTGGCAATGACTAACTTTAACAGCAAAATGCTGTTAGCTTGTGGCAAAAAGGCACACTATCGACATCATATCAGCTTCATCACTGTAAACCTAGGTTTTTTCTGCAGAATGCTGCTAGCCTTCGTCCTAGTCTGTAACAGTGAATGGGATTCTTCCGTTATACAGGAATTTGCACTTGTCTTGTTGAAACTCATCAGTTTCTTTTGGCCATCCTCTAATTTTGTCGAGGTCCTGTCTCTGTATGCATCCTACCTCAGCGTAATACCACTCCTCCGGTAGTGTCATCTGCAAACTACTGAGTGCATCACACATCTCCGTTTAATGAAGATATTGAACATAAACTGGCCAGGAGCGACTTTAGCGGCACTGTCTGAAACCGGTGCAGTAGACATGGAGCATGGATCACTTACATTGAGCCGACAATCTGCAGCTTTCTATCCCACGTTAATAGTCCATTCATCCTATTTAAACTTGCTGGAAGAATACTGTGGGAGACGTATAAAGCTTTGTCACAGTGAGGATAAACATGCATGCTTTCCTTAAACCCGTTTCTCCTCATAGAAAGGGCACAATTAGGTTAGTCAGGCATGACTTGCCCTTGGTGAATCCATGCTGACTGTTCCTGATCACTTTCCTCTCCTCTAAGTGCTTCAGAATTGATTCCCTGAGGACCTGCTCCATGATTTTTCCAGGGACTGAGGTGAGGCTGACTGGCCTGTAGTTCCCCGGATCCTCCTCCTTCCCTTTTTTAAAGAAGGGCACTACAGTTGCCTTTTTCCAGTCATCTGGGACCTCCCCCGATCGCCATGAGTTTTCAAAGATAATGGCCAATGGCTCTGCAATAACATCTGCCAATTCCTTTAGCACCCTCGGATGCAGCACATCCGGCCCCATGGACTTGTGCTCGTCCAGCTTTTCTAAATAATCCTGAACCACCTTTTTCTCCACAAAGGGCTGGTCACGTCCTCCCCATGCTGTGCTGCCCAGTGCAGTAGTCTGGGACCTGACCTTGTTAGTGAAAACAGAGGCAAAAAAAGCATTAAGTACATTAGCTCAGCTGTGCCTTCACTGCCACTACCAGTGCTACCGTGGCATCACAGCTCTTTATACTCATGCTAGCTCAATGAGAGCTAGCACGAATGTGTGTACATGAGCAGAGGAATTACTCCTCTAGCTCCAAGTGTAGACATAGCCTGAGAGCACAGGTACAACTTGACATTTGTCATAAACATACAGCTAAGGGTAGCATAAAATCCCTCTTTACCCTGTAAAGGGTTAAGAAGCTCAGATAACCTGTGTGGCATCTAAACAAAAGGACCAATAAGAGGAGAGGACACTTTCAAATCTGTAGAGGAAGGTTTTTTGTGTGTCTCTTCCGGAGTCAACAAGGAACCAGGGCAGGGAAAATACATCTCCCTAAGCCATATTAAGCTAAGCATTTAATATTGCAAAAATAGTAAGTAATAGCAAAAAAAAATGCATTAGGTTTATCTTTTGTTTTAGATTGTAAATTTTCCCTGTGCTAGGAGGAAGGTTTATCCGTTTTTGTAACTTTAAAATTTCCCCTAGAAGGGAAATCCTCTGTGTTTTTGAATCTTTTGTTATTCTGTAAAGTGCTTTCCATCTTGATTTTACAGAGGTGATTCTTTTACCTTTTCTTTAATTACAATTCCTCTTTTAAGAACCCAATTGATTTGTCATTGTTCTTAAGATCCAAGGTGTTGGGTCTGTGTTCGCCTGTACCAATTGGTGAGAATATTATTCTCAAGCCTTCCCCAGGAAAGGGGATGCAGGGCTTGGGGAAATATTTTGAGGGAATAGGACTCCAAGTGGTCCTTTCGCTGATTCTTTGTCTAAATCACTTGGTGGCAGCATACTGTTCAAGGTGGAATTTGTGCCTTGGGAAAGTTTTTAACCTAAGCTGGTAAAAATAAGCTTAAGGGGTCTTTCATGTGGGTCCCCACATCTGTGCCCCAGAGTTCAGAGTGGGGAAGGAACCTTGACATGGTGGCAGCGTGGTAGGATCATTTTGAACCAAAAGCCCAGTAGGATTTTAAAAGGACAATTCCCCCTCCTCACTTTTTGACTCCTTAACAAGCAGAGAGGGTTTTTAAAGCTGTTAGCAGCTGGAGTTTTTTTCTGTGCCCGAGGGCAGAGTAGTTAACGTCCTGCAAGGGAATTCACAAGTATTTTTTTCTTTTCTTTCTAGCTCTCGGGTTAAGCTAGGTTAAGCACAGAGAGGCTAGGATGACAGAAAGTGACTTCCAGAAAAAACTGGAATTAGCCAGATTTGAAGCTGAGGAAAGAATAAAAGAACATAATAAACAGATGGCCAGGAAAGAAGCTGCCCACAAGAGCTATGGAGGCAGAAAAAGCCAGGGTGGAGGCAGAGGAAACTACCCACAAGAGAGCTGTGGAGGCCCAGAGGGGAGACCTAGAAGCATGAACTGGCTGTAATGAAGTCAAAAAACCAAAACCCTCCACCCATTGGCTCCACTTCCCCAGAAATCCACAAATGGGAATGACTATGTCCGCAGTATAATGAATCCAGCAATATTGCTGAATATTTCATCACCTTTAAAAGACTGTACTCTCCATGCAATTCCTGACAATCATAAAATGACCACATTGTTAGCAAAATTGACTGAAAGAGCTCTGGACATATTCAATAAGATGCTGTGACAGACCCAAACCAGTGGGGTACAGGAGTCTGGTAGAGGGCAAATATACTGGTCACTGGATGAGTAGTTTTCTGTTCCCTGAGTGACCAGAGCAGGGGCTGCACTAGAGTAATCAGGAACTGCTATCTATAGTAAAGTTTTTTTACGTTCGGTCTTGTCCTATGTAGAAATTTCTAGATAATAGAAATTTAGATCCATGAATTATGTTAAGTCGATGGAGATTATTTGGATAGGTAACTAGGATTTCGTATAGCTCATCCGCGTATTAGTAAACGCACAGAATTAAGGCAAGTTAATTCTGTGATATTTCTTAGGTACAGTCTTGATAAACTTTTTTTATATACAAGAAGAACCCAGGAATGCATACTTAATATGGAAATAATTTAAAGGTAAATTGATGACTTTTATGCTGCAGACAATTATGTGTTAACTATTCATTAACGATTGATTTATTAAAGTACTATGATATAAATAGATTTACTATAATACTAAATGCTCTTTCCTACGCTCTCTATATTTGCACGGTGCTTTTATATATAATAGACATTGAGCTGAGATTCGTCAGAAGAGATCTTATTGAAGTCTTGCATAAATACTTTTTTAGGTTATTATAGATTTAAAATTGAGAACCAATAGCAGATAGGCTGATTAGAAAATGCACCATAAGAGGCTAATCAGGCACTGGGTTTAAAAAAGGAGCTCACTTCAGGTGGTGAGGAGCTAAAGGAGAGGAATGCGTGTGAGGAGCTGGGGAGCAAAGAGGCACAAGGGTTGAGAGTGAGAGGGTGTGCTGCTTGGTAGGATAGGAGTACAAGCGTTATCAGACACCAGGAGGAAGGTTGTGGTGAGGATAAAGAAGGTGTTGAGGAGGCCAGGGAGTTAGCCCAAGGAGATGTGCTGTCACACAGCTGTTAAAGAGGCTAAGACGTTGCAATCCAAGTGGGACTGGGGTGGAACCGGAGTAGAGGGTGGGCCGGGTCCCAAACTCCCAAGATCCTGATCAGACCAGGAGGAGTTGATTTCCAGACTGTGGGAAGATCCTGCCAATAAGCGCAGGACCCACCAAGGTAGAGGAGGAACTTTGTCACAATGCCTATTGATAACGCTTCTGACTGTGGTAAATTTAAGGGTTTGGTTTTACAACAATTTCAAATGACCCCTGAAACTTACAGAGTAAAATTTAGAGCCCTTAAAAGAGGGGCTGGACTAAGTAATGTGGCTTATGTAAACCAGATGAAGGATCTGTTAAATAAATGGGTCAAAGGAAGGGATGTAATTAGCTTTGAAGAAATGTGTAATTTGGTTGTACAGAAGCAGTTCCTAACTATGATCCATAATATAAAACAGTGGTTATGGGATAAGAAAATGGACTCAGCAGAAAGTCCTGCTTCTTATGCTAATCAATATGAGCAGTCCCAGACCACCAAAGAGGTGAGGAAAATGAAAAACAGGACCGGTGGAGGTGGTAGAGGGGAACAACCCTAGTCCCAGTTTGGGCAGATACCAAAATGGACACGTTACAAATGGGCACGGGCATCTCCAGTGGTTCTAGTTCCCAAATCAAATGGAAAAATAGGCTTTTGCCTGGACTACCGTGAGCTAAATGCTGTAACTCGCCCACACAGCTATCCAGTGCCGACATGCCCAGTTCATCTCTACAACAGACTTAACCAAGGGGTACTGGCAAGTACCGCTAGATGAACCCGCCAAGGAAAGGGCAGCCTTCATCACCCATGCAGGGCCATATAAATTTCATGTGCTCCCTTTCGTGTTGCAAAATGCACCCGCCGCCTTCCAAAGACTTGTAGATGATCTCCTAGTGAAATTAAAAAAAAATCTGCAGTTACCTACCTTAATTATGTGGCCATTTTTTCTAATTCATGGGCAAAACACCTAAAGCATCTGCAAAAAGTCTTCAAGCGCATAAGAGAGGCAGAACTAACTGTTAAGGCTAAAAAGTGTCAAATAGGCCTAAACCAAATAACCTACCTTAAACACCAGGTGGGTCAAAAAACTATCAACCCCTTACAGGCCAAAGTAACTGCTATCCAAAAGTGGCCTGTCCCAAAGTCAAAGAAACAGGTCCAATCCTTCTTAGGCTTGGCCGGGTATTACAGGTGATTTGTACCACACGACAGCCAAATTCCTGCCCCATTAACAAATCTAACCAAATAAAACCAGCCAAATGCAGTTCAATAAACTGAAAAGCATCAAAAGGTCTTTAAGCAGCTTAAAGCAACACTCATTTCTAACCCTGTGCTAAGGGCCCCAAATTTTAACAAACCTTTCCTAGTAACCACAAATGTGTCCAAGCATGGTGTAAAAGCAGTTTTAATGCCAAAAAAAAAAAAAAAAAATTTTCCATCCTGTCGGGTTTCTCAGCAAAAAACTCCCTTAAAAAAAAAAAGCCACTGGTCAATCAGAAAAAAAAAAATTACGCTATCGTATATATGCTAAAAAAAGCTAAGCCCATATGTTTAAAAACAGTGTTTCCACCTGCAAACCAACCATGCTATGCTAAAGTGGCTTCATACCATCAAAAACAATAACAAAAAATGTCTTTGGTAAAGTTTAGCTCTCCAAAATTTTGACTTTAAAATGAAACACATTTCAAAAGCTTCTAAAAAAGTAGCTAATGCACTCTCTCATAAAGTTTCCCAAAATCAACTGGTTAAAATCATCCTTAAAATGTAAAAAAATAGTTAGCTTTTACATCTAAAGGTGCACGTGTCTTATTAATTCTGCGTTCTCCTAAAGCTCCAAAAAAAAAATCACAGCCAGTGTAAAGCAGGCTGTCCAGCACTGTCTATAACAAGGGTCAGCAACCTTTCAGAAGTAGTGTGCCAAGTCTTCATTTAGTCACTCTAATTTAAGGTTTCGTGTGCCATACATTTTAACATTTTTAGAAGGTCTCTTTCTATAAGTCTATAATATATAACTAAACTATTGTTGTATGTAAAGTAAATAAGGTTTTTAAAATGTTTAAGAAGCTTCATTTACAATTAAATTAAAATGCAGAGCCCCCCAACCATGGTCAGCGACCCAGGCAGTGTGAGTGCCACTGACAAAAATCAGCTTGCGTGCCGCCTTCGGCACTTGCCATAGGTGCCTACCCTGGTCTACAATTGGGGGGCGTGGTCATAAAACATACAGCTGAGGGGTAGCATAAAATCCCTCTTTACCCTGTAAAGGGTTAAGAAGCTCAGATAACTGTGTGGCACCTAACCACAAGGACAATAAGGGGAAATAATACTTTACAAGTCTTGGGGAAAGGTTTTTGTCGTGTCTTCCAAACCAACAAAGAAACCAGGCTAAAAAAAATGCATCTCTAAGCTAAACATCTAATAGCAAAATAGTAAGTAACCGCAAAAAAAAGTGTTAGGTTATCTTGTGTTTAGCTTGTAAATTTTTCCCCTCTGCTAAAAAAAAAAAAAAAAAAAAAAAAAGTTGTATCCCTGTTTTTGTAACTTTAAAATTTTACCTAAAAAAAATACTCTGTGTTTTTAAATCTTTTGTTATTCTGTAAAGTACTTACCTTTGTAAAATTAGGATAGTAATTCTTTTTACCTTTTTTTTTTATTAAAATTCTTTTAAAAACCCAATTAATTTTTCATTGTTCTTAAAATCCAAGGGTTTGGGTCTGTGTTCACCTGTACCAATTGGTGAGGATATTATTCTCAAGCCTTCCCCCAAAAAGGGGGTGCAGGGCTTGCGGAAATATTTTGGGGAAATAAAATTTCAAGTGGTCCTTTCCTTAATTCTTTGTTTAAATCACTTGGTGGTGGCAGCGTACTGTTCAAGGCAAAATAAAATTTGTGCCTTAAAGTTTTTAACTTAAGCTGGTAAAAATAAGCTTAGGGGGTCTTTAATGCGGGTACCCATATCTGTACCCCAAAGTTCAAAGTATGACATGAAATCACTGAGTGATGAAATTGATATTTGCACCTGGCAAATTTGTACAATTGCCCCAAAGTTTGTGTCTCCTGTTTGGGTAAAATATCTGTGTTATGGGAGGGAGAGACAGATCAGTGGTTTGAGCAGGGGGTTGGACTAGATGACCTCTGAGGTCCCTTCCAACCCTGATATTCTATGATAAAAGCATTATATAAAACCTAGGCGGCATTAGTACAAGCAAATCCTATTACTATAGCATGTTACAAGTGTAACATTACACCAAGATAAGGGCGCACTGCTACTCTAGATGACGGGAGACAGCAGCATTCTGGGATGAGTTCCTTTGATTCAAGTGCTGTTTCCCATGATGGTTATGCCTAATGATGATCCTATTCAGTAAGTAAACAGGAGGTTGGATCCACAGCTAATGTGAGTTGGCAAAGCTCCTTTGAAGCCAGTGGAGTCAAGCTGATTTACACCAACTGGAAATCATTCTAAGGGGCCATTAGTTTCAAAATATCTGGCACTTGGGCTATCAGCTCTGACCTCCATGGCCCAATCCTCTTCCCATCAAAGTAAGTGGCAAAACTCCCACTGGCGTCAACAGAAGCAGGTCCTGTGTAATTACTGTTCAGTTATGATCAGCTCTCAGAATCAGTTTAGTCTCTGCAGCATGCAGGTATCTGTCAGATTTTATTATTCTGTTGCTCGTTACCCTCACGTTTCCTTTCATTTCCTTCTGCTGTGCTAATGGAAATTATTTCTTTCATCCTCACTGTTTTAAACTCCACCAAGACCTATTGAAATGCCTCAATAAATTCAATGTAAATATTGCAAATATTTTATTATGCCTCCTGCTTTTTATCTACCCTGCCCATTTCTCCACTTCCTTTCTAGCAATTTTTGGCTGAAATTGACCTTGAGCTGCAAAGTTTGGATCAGCATACAAATCTAATCTCTTGGGACTTTGGTTGAGGCGATTATGGAGATAAAGGACCAGTTGTGAAATGTTGTCCAGACCAAAACTTTCTCAAGAAGTGTTTGGATCCATTTTAGGAAAATTCAGGTCTAGATTGTGCTGCAGAACTTTTCTAGAGCTTGCCACATTCAAATCTATGATTCTGGGTCAGATCTATCTCTCCTTTTTAGTAACTACCGGTAAATGAGCTTAAAATGTGTTTTAAATACAAGGCTCATATATAATTCAAATTACAGGACTGGATGATCCCAGAGAGGGAGAGAATGGTGAGAATACCTTCTGTATCATTGTTGTCAGTTTGATTTGCATGGGTAGACGAATGCATTCACTTTAGTTACTAATTACATATACTGTTTGACTGTAATTAGAGGAGGCTTTGACTCCGCATCCGTATGTTTGAAATGGTGGTGCATATTGTATCCTGCAGAGAATAAAGTGTGTGTGTATATGTGTATATATAAAATATAAAACCAGGGTATTTGTCTTAACATTCTAAAAAGAAATACCTTGTGTTTCTCTGTGCTCTGTTTAAAATAGTTGAGATTTATTTGGTAATCCTGTGTCACTGACAACTGAATCTGGGCTATTGCCTATAGACTGTGTTGTCTGATTTTTAGGCAAACTACATATATAAATATTGTGGTTTATTTTTCAAACTACATCTACACCACTCTTCCCTTATTGTGTTACTCTCCACAAACACTATATGGCTATTGTTCATCACCACATTGAACATCTGAGGCCACCTACATTGCAAAACCCGACAGGTCATGTTCCTTGGCTGGCTCCCCACTGGGCTGAGCCATGCATAACTAACTATGTGCAAGTGTTTAATGGAGAATGTCAGGCAGAGGGTTCATAGGATTCCCTCTTCTCCCAACACCCAGAAGTACAAACTGACATTTGAGTCAGATGATTGTAAACTCGTTTCCTTTTCAGGCTACAGAAATTTGTTTCTGAGGCAAGGAGTCAATTCACCCAAAGGTCTGCGCACCTGCTTTCCGAACACAGAAAGGATCTATAGTTAAAGTAAATATACCCTTGTCAAGCCAGGGTTTGTATGCTGTCCACAAATGTTAACAACTTTTGTGCCACTGTCATTCCATGTGTGTCTCCAGCTGTTGCACAGCTGGCTTGTTGTCAGCCTAAGGTTACCAGTAATGACGGTAAGAAACTTCAAAGTAAACCTATTGAAATCTCCAGATATGATCTGCAATCTTTGCTAATATAGTGCTGTCACTTTAAAAGTGTGGACTACTCTGCCACATACTAATCAACCAAAAACTATTTTACAACAGTTCTGATCATCTGAAGGAGAAGAACCACTGCTGCCTTCATTGGAGTCTCTGGAAGATACCTCTGGAAACTGGGGTTTGGGTTTCTCTTTGCAAAGGCCGGCACTGTATGTCCTATGGCTAGCCATGGGATTGAGAAGTGGGAGCAGGTGGCCAGAGATGAGCAGTTGTTCTGTGCACCACAGCCCATAATCAGGTACTTATGCACATGCCTAACTTTGAGAATGAGTAGCACCATTGATTGTATGCGTCTTTGAATTCCTAGAAATAATTGCTCTCTGACTGACACTTTGCACACACATTGCACCTTCCCCCGAGCTGCTTGAAATGCCTCTTACACATTAAGCTTAAACAACACCCAGGAAGCAGATAATTATCACTGTACTCTGCACATTAAGAAGCTGAGGCCCAGGCAGTTTAATTGATTTGCCCAAGGTTTCACAGCAAAGGCCTGATCCAAGGCCCATTGCAATCAATGGAAGGACTCCATTTGACTTCAATGGGCTGTGGCTAATGTCCTAAATCAGAGCTAGAAACTGAATTCACAAAGGAGTCCTGACTGCCACATCCGCTCTAACCTGTAAACTCGGGGCAGTACTAAATTAGAACTCTCTGCTTTGGGGGCTGCACACCTGAATAATGCATTAATAAGCTAGGGGCCAGATTTAAAACGTGGGTGCCTGGCACCCACTGACTTCAGTGGATCTTAGGCACCTAAATACACTTAAAGATTTGACCCCAGGTCTCAAGATATAGTTTAATCTGAATAAAAAGTTATTTACATGAAGTGCTTGGATAAGTTTGCAGTGTTATTCTGATGTAAATCTCCCTTTGATCTTTCTTTTTACTTCACCCCTCTTCCTGTCAAGCATCAGCACCTGATTCTTCACTCCTAGAGTTCACTTCCTCCTCCTGCCACATGCACTTTTTACTCCTCAGTTCTCCTGTGTGGTGACAATCACTGCAGTCCCTTCCTTTGACTTGGGGAGCTGGCTGCTCACTGCTTGTGCTAAGAATAACCCCCCCTACATCAGCTGACAGGTGGTGCTTTGTTCTGAGCTCAGCTGCTTTCCTTTGGCTGTTTCATCATAGTCTCTGGAACCAGTGGGCCAGAATGTCCTCCTCAACCTGAGAGAACAGCACTGTTGTTCCTCCATTTCTGGCCAGCACACTGTGCTCAGATGAGGATGTCTGGCACCCATCCCTAGACACATGAGTTCAGGTGGTGCCATTGGTTTCTGCAATCACAGGAAACAGAATATCCAAGGTTCTCCCAGGTCTCCACATGGCTAAACCACTGCTTCTGTGCCTCCTTGCTTCACTTCCATCAAAATATGCTTGACCCTCCACCACTCATTAGCTGTTCCTTCAAACTTAGTTATCTCATGTAGGGATATTTACTTCTGTTCCCCTGCCCCAGCGTACTCACTATCCTCTAATACATTTAAAAATATAATCCTTAGCAGCATTCTTCAGTCCACCTGGATGTAGCAGTCCTGTACATTCAATGAACCTATCTAATCCAGATCATTATACAGTGCCCATTACTGTGTTATCTCGGCTCTGAAAAGAACAGACATTGCTACTGAAACACTCACGGAGGTAATCCGTTACTCTGGATGCTCTACATGCAATGGCTAACACATTTGTAAATATTAGACACTGAAGAGTGGGTGCTATTAAAGATTCAATCTTTTCTGTCACAGATGCCTGCAGTAACCATGGTATCTTTCTGTACCTAGAACTAGGAGGTACCATAGCAGTACCCCAATCATTTGGGAGAGGCAAGTGTTGAGTCTTTACAGTTGGTGCCCACTGTGCGTGGGTGCGTTTTTCAGGCCACATCTGGAAGACAGAAGATTAAGAACAATATTACAGTGTTTTGGCTAACCCCGTGCCTTCCACAACGATCCAGTTGGGACTGTACACCTGAAGAAGACTGCATTGGCTGTATCCTCATCTGTTCTGCCATGCCTGTAAGGAAACAAAATACGCACTATAAGTTCCAAGAATGTAGATGGTGACACGAAATAATTGTTTCTAGAAATGATTCTGCACTGGACTATTTTGTAATGTATTACTGACAAACCAGCATGTAAGAGGGATCTCAAAAGCCTCTACTGTGCTATCAGGAAGAATAGTATAAACCATAAGAATAAATAGTGTTAACAGAATAATGAAAGATGTGCTCTAAAATTCATAGGGCCAGAAGGAGCTAGGCTGATTGACACCAGGTAAGAATCTCCCCCCACAGTTAAATTAATTTCTTATTTGTTTTGGCATTGCACTAGTGCTGCTGTAATTAAGGCTGAGGCTTTACAGAGGTTCTGCATAGATTTCTATCAGTCAATTATAAATTTGGCAGAAATAACCTTATGCTTAGTTCTCACCTAGTTCTAGCTTAGTTTTATAGAATTTGGTTTGATTATAAATCGCTGGAATGAAAACAAAATGCTTTAAATATCTGTTTGTTTTGTTTGTTTAAAAGTAAGTCCAAAATGTTTATTACTGAAAGAGAGAGCTCAACATCTGCCATGGAGGAGGATCTGGTCCAGACCTGCTCATGCTCAGTGATCATTTAATACTTGAAGAAAGGAAAATGTAAAGAGAGTTCAGGATTTATGTACTTTGAAGTCCAGAGCTTACACCCACAAAGAAAAACCAGTGCCAGAAAATAAACCCACAGCCAATGAGGAGAGGATTTTAGAGTACAACCAATGCCATCTTTGGCCTTATCAACCTGATTTCAGATTCTGAAACTAAGGACCCTGTGATTACAAATGTTTGAAGACAGCCCCAGTAGAACAGGCTGGCAAAGGCTTTGATAGCCCTGGATGGCAAAGCTGAAGTTCTTTCACATAAACTCACTAAACTGGAAACCTAGGTGCCCAAGAATGAAAAGGGACTACATATATTAGAGACTTTCCGAGAGAAAGAAAGCATGGGAAAAAGAATGAAAGAAATTGCAGCGCATATAAAACATTAGCCAAGGTTGCAATACAAAATGTAAAGAACAACTCAAAAACTAAGTTTGGGTTTGGAATATAAGCAACTTCGGGGGAGAGAGGTGGAGAAAATTACTGACCCCTGTGGACTTTCTGGAATTTTTTTTTTTTTTTTTGGTTACACTAGTCCAGCTGAATACCAAGAAATCCCTCTGTCATGGGAAAAGTCTCTACATAATTCTCTCCTGGCTGGGCCAATGTACTGCTGGAAACAATTGCACTTTAACTGTGGCTCTTTGGCATACGAGACTAGGAGAAAATGTTGCAGCTGAAAGGGGCTGGAAGTGATCTGTGATATGAAGGTGAGCAAACACACATTTGTCTTCACCTTAGCACTATGCCACAGACAGGATGAGGGGAGCATGTTGCTCTGAAGAAGTGACAGCAAGTGGAAAGAGTGGACATTTCTCCTTCTGTCCCTGGCCAAACTGTGTGCTACCTGATAATTAAGGGTCTGATTCTCAGGTATGCTAAGGTTTCTTTGTACTGCTCAACAACTAAAGGAACTGTAAAGTGGGTATAAGGTACATTGATATGCACTTTAAAGCCTCTTTGCACCTTAATGTAAACGAGAATTTAGGCCCAAGCCTTTCTTTTCTGGGACTGGAACCCAGCACTGCAGTGAGATTTGCTGGACAGAGGCAGGGGTATCTGTGCCAGAGCTTGGCATCTGGTCTAGACTCAGATAAGTTGCTTCTAGGGCCTGATCTTGCATAGCTCTGAGAAGCCTCCACTTGCCCTGGCTTCCATCAGCACTTCAGAGGATTGGGTCCTAACCGTGGAGCTGCAGGGAGTCCTGAGTCATGTTCTTTTCTCCTCAACTCCTGTTTTGCTGTTCCCGTCTGTGTATTCCAACACGAGGGTTGATATGGGTTGTTCTAGGGAAGCAACAGAGGGGAGAGGAGGAGATTCCACTGTATCTGTCAGAGCACACCTATACCCCAAGCTCCCTAGGAGAGTTTAGAAAAACGAGTCAACTCTTGGATTCCAGTTGGTGGGTTGTTGTGTGTTTTTGATATGGTCTGTAATTGCCTGGCTTCCTGCCTCTCCCCCTCAAAGAGAAGAGAGTGGGGGAAACAATTGTAAAGTTTATTTTGGAAACTAGACCTCCTGGGGTAGGTTTAAACTAAGTGACGGGAGGGCTAGCTGCCCTACATTTGAGCCCGCTGCTACCTGCACCAGCTCTGCTCCAGAATCAGGATCTGCTACGTCAGACCTCATGGCCCTTGCACAGACCCCCAAAATGTTCCACACAAAAAATCTATTTTAAATGTTTCATAGAGGTAACATCAAAATAGCCTATGGGGGCAAGTATAAACTCTCACCCCGCCCCTTCCCCCCCTCTCCGCCCCCAACTCGGCCATGTGGAACTATGAGTTTGGGCAGATTGAGGTGGAAATTAGCTCAGAAGCACAGCACTGTCCCTCCAGTAGCAGCAGGCGCCAGCAGGCATTGTCCCAGCAGCAGCAGGGACCTGCTAGATCGAGATCTAGCCCACAGCCATGGTCTGGCGGGAATAGATTCGAGCAGCAGGAGCCAGTTAGAGCACGGGCCCAGCCAAAACTATGTGCCAGCAAGGGCATTGAGTGGGCAGGACACACACGCAAGCGCATGGGCTAGCTGGCATGGAACCAACCACCATGGGCCAGCAGGGTTGAGGAGCAGGGTGCATAGAGCTAGGCAGCGGCAGAACCCAGCAGTGCCGTGGACCAGACACACACGGAGGCAAGGCTGGATAAAGGCCAGAGTTGTTTCACAGACCCAGCAGAGTGTGACCAGGCAGGGCTGGAGCCGGGCTGGGCACAGGCTCAGGCAGGGCATGAACCCAGTAGAGCTATGACCAGGCAGGCACGAACCCAGCAGAGCTAAGGCCAGGCAGAGTACAAGGCTAGGCACGGCAAGGGGCCATGCAAGGCATGAACCCAGCAGCGCTAAGCCAGGCAGGGCATGGAGCAGGGCATGGAGTTAAGGCCAGGGCACGGGCCAGCAGCGCTAAGGCTCAGGCAGGGCACGCGGGCTAGGGCAGGCACGAACCCAGCAGAGGCTAAGTCCAGCCCAGGGCACGGAGCAAAGGCATGGAGCTAGGCAGGGCATGGAACCCAGAGAGCTGAGCGCAGCAGTGCACGGAGCAGTGCAGGGGCCAGGCAGGCACTGAACCAGCAGCGCTAAGGCAAGCAGGCACCGAGCTAGGCAGGGCATGGAGCTAGGCAGGCACGAACCCAGCAGAGCTAAGGCCAGGCAGAGTACAAGGCTAGCACGGGCACGGGGCCAGCAGGGCATGAACCCAGCAGGGAACGGAGCAGGGCATGGAGTTAGCATGGGCACGGGGGCCAGCAGGCGCTAAGGCCAGGAGGGCACGGGGCTAGGCAAGGGCACGAACCCAGCAGCGCTAAGGGCCAGCAGGGCACGGGGCTAGGCATGTGGCACGAACCCAGCAGAGCTAAGGTCTCAGGCGAGCACGGAGCAGAGCATGGAGCAGGGCAAACCCAGCATGCGTAAGACCAGGCAGGGCACGGAGCAGGGCACGGGGCCAGCAGGCATGAACAGCAGTGCTAAGGCCAAGCAGGGCATGGAGTTAGGCCAGGGACGGGGTTTCAGGCAGAGCATACCCAGCAGTCTAAGGCCAACAGGGCATGGAGTGTTAGGCAGGGCACGGCGGATCAGCAGAGGCATGAACCCAGCAGCGCTAAGGCCAAACAGGGCATGGAGTTAGGCAGCGGCACGGGGTCAGCAGAGCATGTAAGCCCAGCAGCGCTAAAGGCCAAGCAGGGCATGGAGTTAGGCAGGGCACGAGCTCAGCAGGGCATGAACCCAGCAGAGCTAAGCCAGGCAGGGCACGAGCAGGGCACGGAGCAGGGCTCGGACCAGCAGCGGCATGAAACCCAGCAGTGCTAAGGCCAGCAGGGCAGCAGAGCGGCTGCGCTCAGGACCAGGCAGGGCCGACCCAGCAGTGCAAAGCAGGCAGGGCCACGGGCAGGGCTGGTGCTCGGACCAGACAGGGGCATGAACCCAGCAAGAAGCTAAAGGCCAGGCAAGACAGGAGCGAAGGGGCACGTTGAGCAGGGCACGGGGCGCCAGGCACGCATGAACCCAGCAGGGCACGCGAGCAGGGCACGGAGCAGGGCTGGGCCTCGGGACCAGGCAGGCACGAACCCGAGCGTGCAAAGCCAGCAGGGCACGGAGCAGGCTGGGCCTCAGGGCAGGCAGGGCCGGCGGCAGGGCTGGGCACGGCAGCAAGGGCTCGGGGCAGGGCATGGAGCAGGGCTCGGCTCGGCCAGGCAGGGCACAGGGCCAGCAGCCGCTAAGCCAGGCAGTCACGGGGGGCAGGGCACGGGAGCAGGACCGGGGCCAGGCCAGGGCACCAGGGCAGCAGCCGCCTAAGACCACGGCAGGGCTCGGAGCAGGCTCGGGGGCAGGCACGGATAGCAGGGCTTGGGCTCGGCGGTGGGCGTCCAGGCAGGGGACGGGCCAGCAGCGCTAGGCCAGGCAGGGCGACGGAGCAGGCACGGGGCAGCGCCAGGGCAGGGCATCGGGGGCCAGCAGCGCTAAGGCCCAGGCAGGCACGGCCAGCAGGCACGGCGCACAGCAGCGCTAGAGGACCAGGCAGGACAACGGGCAGGGCTGGGCACGGGAGCAGGGCTCGGATTGGCCCCCAGCGGCAGCGGCACGGAGCCCAGGGCTGGATCGGGGCCAGGCCCAGGGCACGGGGGCCAGCAGCGCCGTAAGGCCAGGCAGGCCACGGAGCAGGGCACGGTGGCAGGGCCGGCCAGGCGCACGGGCAGCAGCGCTAAGCCCAGCAGGGCACGGAAGCAGGGCTGGCGTCGGGGCCAGCGAGCACGGAGCAAGGGCTGGGCTCGGGCCAGGCAGGGTGCTCGGCGCCCGGCCGCCCACACACCTTGCAGCGGCGCAGAAACCCGCCCGCGCGCTGCCGGCCGCGCTCTTTCCCGCAGCAGGACGGAGCCACGTGGCCGCGATGCCCCCCGCGGGCCTCCTACTCCCGCACCCCGGAGCTGCAGGGCCGGTGTCTGCCGGCAGGTGGCGGCCCCGGCGCGTCGCTGGTTCTCCCCGGCGGCAGCTCGCGCCGCGGCGTCACGCGCTCCGCCTCAGCCAGGCGGCTGCAAACGCCGGTCGACCTTGCCCATTGCAATGCAAACGGAGAGCGGGGCCGGGGGCGGCGCGGGGGGGTCAGCAGCACCCGAGCTCCTGGCTGCCGCGGCGGGTTTTGCAGGAGTCAAATGCAGCCCCGCGGCTGGGTGGCGCTGAGACCTGCAGCCTTCGCAGGGCCTTCTCCCAGGGACTGGAGAAGCAGCTGCAGCTGCACAAAGAGCTCAGGAACGGAGCCTCTTCCCTTTGTTCCTCTGCGCGCCTCTGCACGGCTTTAATCCTGTGCGCAGCGGTGTCCGCTCCACAGCGCCCTCTGCCGGGCAGGGAGCCTGCGGCTTGTGCACAGGTGTGTGAACACACACACACTCTCCCGTGTGTAACCAACTCTTGGGCTTTCTATCACGGGTGTCATGGTAGTTGTTTTATTTAAAGCCCTATTTGGTGGGGTCAGCTGAGTACTTTGGAAACACAATTTCCAGCCTTCCTGCTTGTTTGGGGAGAAAAGCTTTGAAAACGTGACTCGTGCACCCTGAAGGTTCAAACACTACGGCAAATAGAGAGAACTCCACATTTATATCTTTTTTAAATGTCATGGTTTTAAAGCAAGTCCCATGTGTTTTATGAGCCTGATTCTTGGTTTTTGAACTCAAGGGGTTGGTAATACTGTGTACATGCACATGGGCTTACACAGGCAATTCATGAACATCACTGTAAATGCCCACAGGCTTCCAAGCAGGTGACCACCCATCCTGTAGGTAAGACACATTCCTTTTTTGTTACCTAATGCCCCATAAGCAATCAAGAGCTACTAAAATGCATTTGGTCAGATTAAAAGTATGTTCTGGAGCAATACTTAAGCAAAGTCTCATGCACTGTGATACAGACAGGCAAGAACAAACAGAATCCTGACAATGGTGCTGGTCCTTTACTAGTTGGAAATGGTGGAATTGCCAGTAATAATAAAGAAAAGGCAGATGTGTTCCATAAAGATTTCTGTTCTGGATTTTGGGAAGGATCAGATGCCATAGTGTCATGGTGATGATAACACATTTTTCTTTCCTAGGAGGATGTTACACAGCAGCTATTAAAGTTAGACATTTTAATGTCAACAGGTCCAGGATTTTTACAAGAGCAGTCTGAGGAGCTGACTGGACTGTTAATGCTGATTTTGGATAAGCTTTGGAGCACTGGAGAAGTTCCAGAACACTGGAACAAACTAATCTGCCAATTTTTAAAAAGAGTAAATGGGATGACCTGGGTAATGATAGGCCTATCAGCCTGACTCAAACCTGGGCTAGAAAATGGAGTGGCTATTAGAGGACTTCATTATTTTACGAACTAATGAAGGGTAATGTAATTAATGCAAATCAACATGAGTTTGTGGAAAACTGATCCTGTCAACTAACTTGGTATCTTTTTTGATGAGCTTATGAGTTTGGTTGATAAAAATAGTAGTCTTGTCATGATGTACTTAGACTTCTGCTTGGACTTGCTATTGATAAAAAAACTAGAACAATATAAAACTAAAATGGCACACACTAAATGGATTAAAAACTGGCTAACTGATAGGTCTCAAAATGTACTTGTAAATGGCAAATCATCATCAAGCAGGTGTGTTTCCAGTGAGGTCCCTCAGGAATCAGTTCTGGGCCCTTCGCTATTTAACATTTTTGTCAATGACCTGGAAGAAGACATAAAATCATCGTTGCAAAAGTTTGCATATATCTCGACAAATGGGGGAAGTGGCAAATAATGAAGAGGACGGGTCATTGATTCAAAGCAGTCTGCAGGGCACAAGTGAACAATATGAGTTTTAATATGGCTAGATGTAAATATAGCATCTGGGAACAATGAACATAGGCCATTCTTACAGAATGACTTGAAAAAGATTTGGGGGTCATGGTGGATAATCAACTGAACATGAGTTCCCAGTGTGATGCTGCAGCCAAATGAGCTAATGAATAGAGCTAAAGAGGGGACTCTTGAGTAGGAATAAAGAGGTTATTTTCTTATGTTCTGTTCTCTATATTTGGCACTGATGTGACCACTGCTGGAATACGGAGTCCAGATCCAATGTCCACAATTCAAGAAGGATGTTGATAAATGGGAGAGGGTTCAGAGAAGAGCCACGAGAATGATTAAAGGACTAGAAAACATGCCGTATAGTGATAGACTCAAAGAAATCAATCTATTGACATTTAACAAAGAGAAGGTTAAGGAGTGACTTAATTACAGTCTAAAAGTACCTACCTAATAATAGACTCTTCAGTTCAGCAGAGAACGCTGGAAATTGGAGCTAGACAAATTCAGATTGGAAATAAGGTGTAATTTTTTGACACTGAGGATAATTAAGCATTGTAACAATTTACCAAGGGCCATGACGGATTCTCTATCACTGACTTTTAAAATCAAGTTGGGAAGTTTTTCTAAGAGCTCAGCTCTAGAATTATTGTGAGGCAGGTCTCTGGCCTGTGCTGTATAGGAGGTCAGACTAGATGATCCCAATGGTCTCCTCTGCCTTAGACTTGATGACTCTTTGGTATACATTATTGCCAATCCGAAATGTTCAAAAAATCACGCATTTGAGCCCCAGCATCGTGAGATTGGCTTAAATATCAGTAGATTTTACAAAATAATTAATTTTCATTTTTTAAAATTTGTCTTCTGCTTTCTGAACCAGAGAGTTCATGTTTTCAAGCTTTGTTCTGCAAGCATGAAGACAAGAAACTTACTTTTTAAAATAAAAGCTGATATTATCACATAATCACATGACTCCAGGAACTGCAGCGTTTAAGGAAAAGCTATGGCAAGAGTTGGTAACACTGAATACAACATTGTGAGGTGATTTTTTTTAACTCATTTTGCTTTTAGTTTCTTGAAATACTGCCTGTTGTCCTTTTTCCATCTGAGCGCATCATATGCTATACAAATTTGAGTTACACACAAAAAGAGCAGGTTTTGAAATTTGTAAATCATTACATACACAAGCCTCTCACACCCATGCTTCCAACAATAGATATTATCACTTTCTCTCTCTCCCCCCAACCCCCTCCACCTCACCCCCACCCCACCCCGCTGTTCTTCTGGTTAGCTATGTGTAGTCCTAACAACTTAATATAGTAATAGACATTCAACTATACAGTAATTAGACATTTTGGAAGCAGTTCTGTGCAGTAAATAGAGAAGGGACAAAACAGTAAACATATGTCCAAAGCTTCCTAAACTTTCTGGGAGTTCAGATGGAGGAAGCTCATTCCAGGCCACCCATGTTCATGATTTTTCTTTTTGCAAAACCAAAACTTGACAGCTGATGTTTTGCAAAAGTAAAAACAAAACCACTGCTGGTTTTACCCATCTCTAGCAACACCGCCCTCTGTAAATTATTTATTATTGCTAAACATTGTGATAGCATCTAGAGGTCAATCAGGCTGTCCGCCACTGTTCTAGGCACTATACGAACACATAGTAAATGACAGCACCTGCCCCAAAGAGCTTGCAATGTATTCATACCCTGAGTTCTGCTTTTATGGTGCACGAAGAACACAGCTATTCAGGAAGGAGGTCCCTGATAGTCACAGAGCAGTCTTTGCTTATTCCTAATTCCAAATGATTAATAAAGTTAAATATCTTCTCTCAGCAGCTGCCTGCTTTTACCATGCTCTCTGGACTTATCGCTGTAACTGTAAATTTCACCAGAGGAATCTGTAATGCAGTGGGTGCCAAGCATAACTTTTTTCTTCCTTCGGATCCAGTATCTGTCTATGTGGTATTAATTTAATGAGTGGCAGAATCAGCAATGAAAAATATTATGCTTCTGTTTGGAAAAAAAGAAATCCTCATCAGTGACTAACCCCACCAGTGTTGCTTGCTTTGGTGTTATCAAAGACCACTTGTCATTGGACTTCAGTGCAGGCAAGGCCTTAAATCTCCACGGGAAAACTGTTGTGTTATTTGTGAATGAAGGTGACCACAGCAAGGGCTGTGTCAGTGATTGCCTTTTATATAATCTTCCCTCATTCCCTCATCCTCAAATATTTTGCTTATTGGGTTTTCAACAGTGTACATTAGCTGTTAAAAGTTGTTTCAGTTTGAAGCTTGTCACTACTTGAGATTAGTAGTTTTGTTAAAATCTGGTTGAAATCCATTTGGACATTTTTAATTGGAGGTGGTTAAAGCAAATAGGATTTAGAGGGGCTCCAGACCTTTTTTTGTTTTCTTTCATATGCTATAACTCACACTAACCAATGGGCGGAGCAGCACCAGGCAAGAATGGGGCTTATTGGCTTTGTTTTTACTAATGAAAATTGGCAGGAGGTTAGACTTTAACATGAAATCTGTTCTTTGGTGACTTTTTAAAGACTCCAAAGCCCAGGCTAGTATGTAATTATTATCTTTTGACTGTTCAGTGGCTTATGTGGAATAAGTTGGCAAAAGTGCATTTCTTAAGGTTTTTCTACGCTAGGAAAAGTGGTTGAGGTTAGCTAACATGTCAGAGCTACTCTTGTCCTAATCCTGACCTTTACTTTAATGTAGTTGCACCTTCTGCCTTGATCTGTCTGTCTGAGGTTAACCCTAGGAGAAGCCATTATGTAGACATACCCTTAGTGGACATGCATCCATGTGACAGAAGTTACCATCACTGACCATTATTTGGTAGTCAAAAAAGGTTGAGTGATTTGGGGGTTGAAGCACAATTTCACCCATAGGCTCCATCTACAGTAAAGGCTTACATTTTCAGAGCCCAGGTGCTGCGTGCTGTGTGTATAAAGATGAGGCAGAAAGTGAAGAGCAGGGTAGAGCGCACTGGAGAACTTACGGAGAAAACTGCTGTAATGCCTATAATTACTGCCTATAAGCTAAAGAGCGGAGTGCACAGCTAAGGCCTTTTTAAGTCTATGGCTTAAACCCAGGCCTCCTCATGGACACCATTTTCCATCAAGGAGCAGGCTTATTAGAGACTGGATACATCTGCTCTGCACAGTGGCTTACACTTAGGCTCAGCTACCCAAAGGCATTTTGGCACCTAGCTCCCATTGATTTCAATGGGAATTAGTGCCTAAATACCTTTGAGGATATGGGCCTTGCTGTTTAACCTTACTTGTGTTCAGTGTGGCCTCCGCTTGCACTTACTCTGGAGCAGAACAGCTGTGCACTGTCTCTCTTTTTCACTGCAGAATAACTTGCAGGATCAAGGGCTAAGTGAGTAGATCGTTGCAATGCAGCCATGAATACTTTGTATAATGGCCTCCAATTTCAAATGCACTTGGGTGGCAAGGGAGAGAGTCACCTGGCTGCTGAGAGTGGAGTTTGCTAGGGCACTAGAGGTGGGGGAACAGAATTTCAGGGCATGAGGCTTATGGCAGTCTCAGGACAAGCCCTGAGATCAGCAACAATTCCAGCAGCCTGATGTTAACACCCATTTGGCCTGCTCTACAGCTATCATTCTTGTCCAAGTGTTGCACAGATTTGGTCGCATGCCCCCAAATCCACTTATGCAGGAGATGTGGGTTGCAGGGAGCAGCTAAAGAATGTCTGAATGAGGACACCTCTGTTATTAGCTCTGTATGGAGGATGACCCTACATTAGAACAAGAATCTATCTGGAAGAGTGCTCAGTTCTCCATGGGCGAGTAATAGCCAGTGGTTATGGGACTGGTGGCAAATATAATGTAGCACTAGCATGTATTCCGTGTGAGCAAGTCAAGAACGTGGGCCATCATAGCAAAGTGAAGCCCACTGATTGCATCTCTGATCTTATTCCAGAGTATTGTTTGCACAACGTTTGTGAGAGGGAAGGTTTTCTCGCCCAGCTTGTGGGTTGCCATTGTCTAGCAGTGATGTTAGGAGTGCTAGCTTGGTCGTACAAGGTTCTCTCTGCCATTTCTCGGCAAGTGCAGCAACAGGAAGAGAGAGAAACTTGAACTGGAATCAAATAGCAAATATTGGTAATGATGGATTATATATGAAGCTGTGTATTAATTGATTTTTAGATACCTGCTTCCTGATTATGTGCAGTACTTGATTATTTCATCCTAAGTGGAGAGGTGGGGGATGAGGGAAATGAGGATGATTTTATGAAGTATAATTATCAGTCAGGTGAGATTTCTCTAACACGAGACTCATTAAATCACTTCTGGCAGCACAGTTTCCTCTTTTCGTTGCCTAATAAAAAAAACCCCACTCCAGCATATTTATAACTAAGCTTTAAATAAACAATCAAACCAATGTAAGTTGAGGGCGCTGTCAATAGGACCGCAGATTGCAGTGCGTAGTATCTGATTTAGCAGAGCAATGGGGTAGCATAGTATGGAGCGGATTAGGGAGAGGATACAGGGGGATGGGTGACAAGGGCCCGGGCAGTCTCTAGGATGGGAAGTGGATGAAGGGGTGTTAGGCTGCCAAGTCTTAGTCTAGTCTTTCTGTATGTGTTTGTCTGATGGCAGTGAAGGCCAGAGCTTTCTGTCTGAGATGCTGATCTGGCATTCCAGCTCTCTTGTGCACCTCATGCAGATCTTGTGCTCCATGTGTTTGCTTTGGTTTGGGGCCTTTTTGTCCATCTGCAGCCTCAGTCTCTGCCTCCCTTATGCATCCTACAATTCCCCCTACATGCTCAGCGTTTCCTTCTGCACTCTTTCTTCCTCCAGCTACTGATTCATTTCCAACTCCTTCCTTATCTCCTGCTGCACTTCTAAGAACATTTTATCCCTGATCGTTCTACCTTCCTGAGGATGGGGATTTTCAAAGGAGCCTAAAGGGAATTAGGCACCCCAGGTACCAATGATTTTCAATGTGTTTGAAAAACCCAGCCTAAGTCATTAAGCGCCGCTGGGTTTTTTCCCTCACTTCTGTATGCCCCTGCTGGGTTGTGGGGTGGAATTTCCAGGGGTCCAACCTCACCTTCCCTACTTTGCATGGTGGTCACCGCATCCCTGCTGCAATGGAGTCTGTTGGAGAAAGTAGAAAATATTTAACACCACATTTCTAACTAAAATACATGGACTGGATTGCAGCTGAGTATATAGAGCACAGATACGACGCTGAAGGACCCATCCCTGAGATATCAGTAGTAAAATGTGGAGAATCAAGTTGAGAAATTCATATCAAGAGATGAATAGCTCCAAAATCCAAATTTGGATTGGTTTGGGTTCAATCTGCTAATCTGGGTTCACCTATAATGACATATGTTGGACTGTATGCTCTCCTAAATTCTGTTAGTTTTGGGTTTGTTTGCTTGAGGTGAAATGTTCATTCTTGCCTGGATCATTTAAGAAGAAACAATAGGGAAACAAATGCTGAAGATCATCAACAGTCATTTAACTCCTTTGGTTTACACAATGCTGTACAAACACAAAAAAAAGTTCCCTGTTCCGAGCGTTACAGCAAATGTACTTTGTCCCAGATTCCTTATTACCTGGCTTGGAAAAAGCTGGGCCAGATCCTCAGCTGGTGTAAATCTGTGTTTCTCCATTGAGATCAATGCCAACTCACCTCGTGTAACAGGCTAGCTGAGTGAAGTGAACAGGCTAATGGAGGGTGCTAGCACGTGTTGCAGCAGTGAATATCCTGGCTCTCTTCTGCTTTCTCCTGGGCTTGTTCTGTCATTTTCACGTGGTTTGAGGCTGCCCTGATACGTCTGGACTCAGATGCTGTGGAATGCTGATGATTACAGATGATACTGTTGTGCAATGAAAGGGGCTTGTAGAGTTTAACAGCATGTGGGGAAAGAGTGTCATGTAACCTCTAATGCTGGAGAAGTAAAAGGCTGAGAGACTCCTTGTACTGACAGCGGGAGATTTGAGAGAGACTAACTCAAAGATAGAATGTTGGTCTGTTTAAAATAAGGAGTTTTATCCGTGCTAAATATGTGTTCCAGTGATGCCCGTTTGCCAGTGAGGATGGGCTTTGGCCTCAATATACCAGTAAGATTTTCATCCTCTGGGCATGATTCTGCCTGTCAAACTTGGGTGCAATAAAGAGCTTTGCCTTTTTGCTTGCCCTTAATATTGTGTATGTCTCTTTTTACACAGGGTAGAGCTTAGCTGCCACTTTGGGGGAGTGAAGTAATGGGGGAGCCTTCACGCTCAATAGAGAGCTATTTCCATTCTTCTCCATGTCTGTCTAGACCAATGACAGTGCACAAAATTGCTTTTCCTATCTGCCTTTGAGTAGAAGACTGCAGCCATTCTTCCCCAGTGCAGACCTCACTACAGTGATCTATGATTTTTGTACTTCAGGCTTGGATTGCTGATATGTGCTCTACTTGAGGCTGCATCTGAAAACCATTTGGCAATTTCAGCTAGTGCAGAAAGAGGCAGCTTGCTCATATAATAATGCTTAGCTCTTAGCACTTTTCATCAGTAGATCTCAAAGTGCTTTATAAAGGAGATCAGTATCATTACTATCATTTTATAGATGGGGAAACTGAGGCACAGAGCAGTGACATGATTTGCCCACTGGTGTTTCCTCTGCCGAATGTGTTGAGTTTGATGGGGTGTTTACCCCACACCAGAGAGGAATGAGTTAATAGAGGCCTCATGGGCCTTTCACACCTTGTCCCAGAAAGGAGCGCAGAGGAGAGTCCTCCAAGTAGTCATTTGGGGAGATGCTGCACGGAGCAGCCAATCATGGTCCAGTGGGCTAGTACAAAAGGAGCTGCAGGACAGAGCAGGATCAGTAGCTGCGGGAAGCCCAAGGAGTGAGGACTGTGTACCTAGCAGGCTGCAGCAAGGGTAGAACCTTGGACTGAGCAGTTGCTGGCAGGGACCGGGGAACAAGGGGGAGCTGCGGGCTGGCTGCTGAGACTTGCTGGCTAAAGGCACTGAGAACAGGGCAAAGAAGGTACTGGGGCTGTGGGGAAGTGGCCCAAGGAATTGAAGCAGCATTCAATGAAATTAAGGAGATGCAGCAGGAGGCTGCTATCTACAGGGTCCTTGGCTTAGGACACGGAGTAATGGGGGGACCTGAGCCCACCCATTAGCCCCAGAGGAAGTGGCTTGATAGGTGGACAGTGATACTTAACCCCTGGAAGGGGACAATGCTGATGGTGACCTGGCCAGAGGGCTGAGTCATGAAGAGATGCTGCTGTACTTGGACTTAGGCAGATCTGCAGGCAGAGAAGATGACGGGAGAGGCACTACCAGGAGAGGGTGCACCGGCTGGCAGAGCTAATCCCCGTGGTGGCCACAAGAGGGACCATTGTGGTGAGTGGCGCCCATCACATTGAGCCTTTGCTCTGTAAATTCGCGCTTGCTTCCTGTTTGTTTCCATATGCAATTTAAGGCTTTGGCTTTGACACATAAAGCTGTAAATGGTTATGGTCCTGATTTCTTGACGATCACCTCTCAGTCATATGACACTGCAGCAGTTGAGGTCAGACAAGGTGCTTGAAGCGGTGTCCCCCAGGGTTCAAAGGGAATGCAGCATGGTGTTATGAGAGAAGGGGCCACAACTGAAAGATCTTGTGTTTGTTGGCCTTCATGTCCTGTTGCAAAGCAAATCCGGTTTTCCCAGGCTTTCCTTCAGGCAGCTGGGAAAATTTTAATTTTGGTGTGTTTAGCGTGGATAGAGTGATGCTATATAGTTTGTACATGTGGTAAATGACTGCTGTGCGCTGTTGGGCATGTGTTTGGTAGAGGCAGCAGAGACAAACAGACTTGGCCCTGGGCCTTGGCTTGGAGAGAGGGTTCATCATGTTGATGTTGTCTTTGGGAGAAATCAGCTCAGGAGGAGTTCTGTGCTTAGATCACCATGTTGCTCAGCTCTGGGAATGGGGGAACTCTGCTCTTCATTGGCCGTTACAATAATGCCACTGCAGGGTCGTTTATTGAGGGGTGGTAGTGCACTACCAGCTGGCATCCTCTGAGCACCTTGCAAGGAACGGGTGGGTCTGAGGGATGCTTCCCCGTTCTTGACAATGGCCAGGCTGCTGGTGTGCTGAGACCACAGCCTGTCATGCAGACCAATACTGCCTCGTGGTTTCCTTGTCCTCCCCCCAGCACCCTCTTGTCTTTATGCTTAGACTGGAAGTTCTTTGGGGCAGCGACAGTCTTTTTGTTCTGTGTTTGGGATCCGGGTCCTTGACTAGTGGTTCTGTGTGCTGTGATAATAAAATAATAATAGAAGAGAGAGCTGGTGAGTGGGGTCTCCAGGGCTGAGCAGTGTGCTGGAGGAGGAGAGTGGGGGAAGGAGGTATGAACAGTGGTAATCCTACATGCTTTCTGCCATTTTGATTAATTGTTAGGGCTCGGATAAGAGCCAAAGCCTGTAGACTGGGATTTTCAAAGGAGCCTAAGAGAATTAGGCACCCAGCTCCTGTTGCATTTCAATAAGATTTGGGTGCCTAAGTTCCTCAGGCTTTCTTGGAAATGGTTCCAGCTGCAGTACATAAACTACTATTGACTTAAAGGGAACTCGGTGTTTTGACTGCAACAGCTGTTTGGACTAAACACACTTGAATTCACACTGAATAATATTGACTGCATACTGTGGACAGTGTGGCACAAGCAACAGAATGCAAGATGCATATGAAACGGGAGAAATAACCACACACATCCAAACATGCACAGCATACACTATCCAGCACTAAATTTACTGGTCTCTAGCTTGCCTCCCCAGGTGTTAGATCAAATGTTCATACCATGTCTAAATTTCTTGGAGTTTTTTTGAAGCAAAGTTCAAATTTCCTTGTCCATCCCACTTGAGTGCATCTAATTGTACTCGAAGAGATGGGAAAAAAATTATAGTGCATGAATCACATATATTTTATATTTCCAAATGTTGCATTGCATTTTCCAAAGCAACATTTTAAGCACATCTAGAATTTTTTGAGAAACATGAATCAAACCCTATAAGTTTGTCCATTTATATGTGCTCAGATGAAATAGGTGTGTAGACACTTGCAGGCCACTCTTATTTTAGTGGTAATCTTGAGAGGCCTGTGAGTGTTGGGAGAACTGTTTCATGTACGCTGTTTTAATGGTAGTCACAGCAGAAGAGGTCTAAAAACAAAGGCCTGTGTATATTTTTACCCAGAGAAAGTCACAGTAGCAGGTTTCACTATAAGTGAGACTCACATTGCCTTCCATCAGAGATGACTTGAAAATAAGTGCTTTGATGGTAATACTGCAGATGTCTGCAGGAAACCCAGCATAGCCTTGAACACTGTAGTTAGATAGCTGTGCAAAAAAGTACATGAAGAGAAGAGCTAATGTGCAATACTTCTATTTAAGATAGAGGGAGGAAATAGAAATTGTGATAGCATGCTATTTCAAGTAATAATAGAAAGTACTTGATGTTTACATGGTGAATGGATCAATACTAATTCTGTAGTCAGAGCACATACAGTAGTCTGGATTATACAAGTGATAGATGCACTCAGTATAGCTGAAATTTCTACCCTGCAACATTTATTTCTCACTGTGTGTTAGATGGAATTTTCCACCTAAGTATCTGGAAGGATTTGCATAAGAATGGTGATAGAGCAGTATTCTTTAATGATGTGCTTTTCTTTGTTAAACTTCAAAAATGTCTATGGTGCATGATGAGGTTCGGATGAATTGCCAAGCTAATGCTTTTATATTTTCTTTAAAGAGCTTATCTTCGTTGTGTTGTGGGAGTTACTTTATATTGTTGTCATAAAGGCAGTGGCAGTAAAGCCGACTTTGTAGCAATCCTAAGAGGTGCCCCTTCCCCCAACCTTGGGTCTTCACTATCACTGATGGCAACAAATTGAGACACTCCTTAGCTGGCACCTGTTTTGTGCTGCTATTAGGTCATTTGTACTCCTCTTTTATGGCACTATACATGGCATTACTCACTGCTGTGCTGTGCCATTTTACTTTCAAAACAATGACCTCTTGTTTAACCTAAACCAACACAGGTTGCTGTTATGTTTGCTGAAACTGGGTCAAAACCAGGTTCTTTGCAGAATAACATTCTTGACTTAATAGAAGTGAAAAATAGGCTATTGCAGAGATTGTTATAAAATGGTACAGCAGACTGTATCCTTCCCCCCTTCTAACAAGAGACTAATTTCTAAAACACGAGGGGGGAAGTGCTTGAAATGTGGTGAATCTTAGGAATGTGACTGTAACCTGATGTGAAGCAATATTTCCTTCCTGGGATGCTGGTCCGATGAGTCACCTGCTAGCCTACGCTGAGGTTATCTGGAAATCTCAGGACAGCATGGAAAATAAGCAGGACCAGTGTCTGCAAGATTTGTCACCAAATCCACTTGCATATATGGGACAATGATTTCCCTTATACTTCTGCATTAGATAGAGAAGGCCTAATTCTGCCCCCAATCACACTGGTGTGATTCTGTGGATCCCAGCAGTACAGCATGAGTGTAAATGAGAAAAGAATTTGGCCCAGGTTTTTTCTTTTTGTTGCCAGTTAACAGCAGTAAGTGTATAAATGTATTTTTAATGGGCATAATTCTTCTCTAATAATCATATGCCAGGGCTCAGCTCCAATATTCTGCTTCCCTCGCATGGGCAGAACTGGTGCACTCTATGTATTTATTTATTTGGATTTAGGGAATAATAATAGTAGGCAAGCATCCCATATTCTGGGCACCCTGACAGTACATTACAACATACAGGATTACATACAATCTCTTGATACATTCAGAGAGATAATCAGTCGTACTCACAGGACATCCATTGTGCTCTTGTTCTCCGCTTTCCCCAGCCAATACAGGTGTCATGGTATAATTCCCCACCCTGAACCTTAGCGTCCAAAAGATGGGGTACCAGCATGAATTCCTCTAAGCTCATTGTAGCACTGCCACCAACCAGGAATTCCAGTGCCTGGTACACTCCGGTCCCCCCAAAACCTTGCCCGGAGAACCCCAAGACCCAGACCCTCTGGATCTTAACACAAGGAAAGTAAACCCTTTCCCCCACCGTTGCCTCTCCCAGGCTTCCCCTCCCTGGGTTACCCTGGAAGATCACTGTGATTCAAACTCCATTGATCTCACGAACAGAGAGGAAAATTCATCTTCCCCCCTCCTTCTCTTCCCCCTCCTAAGACTCTCCCTGAGAGAGAAAGTAATCCTAACACAGAGAGAAAATTAACCTTCTCTCCCCCTTCCCTCCTTTCTCCCCACAATCCCCTGGTGGATCCAGACCCAGTCCCCTGGGGTCTCACAGAATAAAAAAACAATCAGGTTCTTAAACGAGAAAAGCTTTTAATTAAAGAGAGAAAAACAAGTAAAAATTATCTTTGTAAATTTACGATGGATTAGGTACAGGGTCTTCAGCTATAGACACTGGGAATATCTCCCAGCCTGAAGTATACAAGTACAAATTAAATCCTTTCAGCAAAATACAAATTTGAACTCCTTCCAAGCCAAATACCAATTAAACTCCTTCCAGCCAAACGCACATTGCAAATAAAAAACAAACATAAGTCTAACTTGCCTTATCTACCTCGTACTCACTATTCTGAACTGATAAGAGCCTGTATTGGAGAGAAAACCTGGTTCACGTGGTCACTCTCAGAACCCAGAGAGAAACAACAACCAAAAACTAACAGCACACACAGAAGCTTCCTTCTCAATAAGATTTGCAAATATCCTGTCCCCTGACTGGTCCTCTGGTCAGGTGACAGCCAGGCTTACTGAACTTGTTAACCCTTTACAGTCAAAAGAGTTATAAAGTACTTCTGTTCTATTAACTTCTACTATCTGTTTATGACAACAGGTCAGCCTCTAAAGCCCTGGAAAACAGATGCTGTTTGCAGCAAGAGGAGAGCATTAATATCTGAGTTGATATGTACCATCCTCTCTCAAATCCCTTCTCAAGGCCAACTTTTGCTGCTCTGCCTACAAAATAAATAAACCAACATACGTACTATGACTAAGATTAGGGGCAGTTAGGGAAGTGTATACTTATGTAATTACAAAACAAATTTGAATGTATATAAAATGAATCATCCCTCTTTCTCCAACCTTAAGCCTTAAGAGCCTTAAGCCCTCTTTCAGAAAAACACTTGTGTGTGCGCTTAACTTTAAGTAATTGGAATTTAAGTGCATGCTTAAAGTTAAGCAGATGCTTAAGTGCTTTGCTAAATTGTGTGGGTGGGGGCATTGATTGTAAGTGCATTGGGTCAGGGACTAAGCCTACTTCCAGTCTGTACAGTCCCAAGGACAACAGGGCCCTGATCCGTGCTCAGTAAACATTAAATAATGTAGATTGAATAGACACTGAACCTCAGAATTACAAATACCTCAGGAATGGAGGTTGTTCATAACTCTGAAATGTTCAAAATTCTGAACAAAATGTTATGGTTCTCACAAAAGTTTACAACTGAACATTGACTTAATACAGCTTTGAAACTTTACTATGCAGAAGAAGAATGCTGCTTTTAACCATCTTAATTTGATGAAATGAAACAAGCACAGAAACAGTTTCCTTACCTTGTCAAAACTTTTTTTAAACTTTCCCTTTTTTTAGTGGTTTACGTTTAACACAGTACTGTACTGGATTTGTTGTTTTTTGTGTATGTGTGGCTCTGCTGCTGCCTGATTGTGCACTTCCATTTCCAAATGAGGTGTGTGGTTGACTGGTCAGTACGTAACTCTGGGTTTGTAACTCTGAGCTTCTACTGTAATATTAGAGTTAATATTCACTGTGTGAATTTGAGAGGCGAAAGTACCCCTTCTGTATGGAACTTCTCGGTAACCAAACTTGAATTAAGACAAAAAATATTAGGGAAATATTGGAATCCCTGGAATAATGGAAATAGAGAAACACTTAAGTTCCTGCAAACCATTTTAGAACGTAGACACAAAGTGTCTCTTGCTTATTTATTTGATTTAAACATACTGTCCGAACCCTCCCATCATTCACATGACAAAAGATTTCCTCTACAGGGTGATTATTCCATAATGATCCAGTATAGGCATTTTTTTCACCTTCCTCTGAAGCATCTGATCAGACACAGATATTGGACTAGATGCACACTTGATCTGTTCTGGTATGGCACTTCCTGTGGTGTTATGACTAATAAGACCCCACAGCTAATTGAGGTTGTCAATTCTTTTACAAATTATTTACCCAGCTTCCCATAGCAGCTAACATGACAATGGAAGATAGAATAGTGTCTGTGCATGGAAGGTGGTGAAGCACTGGAATGGGTTACCTAGAGAGGTGGTGGAATCTCCTTCCTTAGAGGTTTTTAAGGTCAGTCTTGACAAAGCCCTGGCTGGGATGGTTTAGTTGGGGATTGGCCCTGCTATGAGCCCCCTGCTTCCAAGGTCCCGCTCCTGAGGTCCCTTCCGACCCTGATACTCTATGATTCTATGATTTCCTGCTATATTTTACACCCCCCTTGTTAGTTGCTGTTCTTGCTACACCCATCTGACCTCTCAGCAGTCCACTGTACTTATTTACACACTCTCTGAATCCCCAGGTAGGACAAATTACATCACTTTACCATTTACACCTGGTTTTGACCAATGTCTGCCCAGCATGGAACTAGGCATCCCCACTTATGCTACAAGTGAATTTGGCCCAATATAATCTGTGGTACTTCACGATCCAGCCACTTACATTTTACACCAGTCTAATGCTGTTAACTTCAGTGCAGTTAATACTTATTTACAGTAATGTAAGTGAGTGGAAAATCAGGCCTGGAATAAAGAGTGTTACTCCAAATCTAGCTGGTATAACTGAGGGCCGTGTTTGGCTGTGTGAGTGCAGACTGTGAGGGGCATGACAACCTACATTCAGCATTTCCTTGCTCTTTGGATTTGGTGTCTCTACTACAATGTTATGTTAACATAGATTTTGTGTTTAATTAACTTGTGCGGTGGGACTGAGAAATAAATGCTGTCTTTACATAGGTAGAAGATGTGGTATTTGTAAACCTATTATAGCAAAGGTAAAGGTTTATAACAATGCAGGCAATAAAGCCCACAAAATTATTGAAGAAGCCCCACTGTCCAGGATAAATGTTACAGGAAGCATTAACTGTCCATAAAAATTCCTTTGCTACGCAGGAATTTAAACCACAGCTACTGTGAGAGAAGATATTAAACCACAGTTGCATTCTGTAACACTTTCTTTAAGAATTAGACATTAGGAAAACCTTGGTTGACTGTGGTTTATGATATTTGTGTTACTTATTTTTTCCTTTGCCTAATAATTATTTACTTATGTATTTAAATACAAATAATATAAAATTAAAATCTGATACTTATAGAAATCTGATTCTGTATGTCTTTGTGAATCTGTATATATATCAAAATCTCCTGTGTATTTTTTTTCCTTAATAAGCACTTGGAAAAGGATAAATTGTACAGGTCTGCTTGTAATGACATTAGAAGGCACCGAGGTTGTTATCACAGTAATTTGGAACCACAATTCTTCTGCAGGTAGAAAAAAACCCACTTGAATTCTTTTCTTGTAAAAGGCTTTAGCCTGACAGCATTGGAGACTAAAGTTCTCTGTTTATCTGCAGAACAGGCAAAAGTAATGATAACTTCCTCCCTGCACCCACAATATGCCACTACCATAACTGGCGGTTAAGAAAGCTAAGCCAATCAATGCTCAAACCTGCAAGGTAGTGTGAGGCCTCAACTCCCATTGATTTCTACTGGAATGGATGGTGCTCTTTATAGTACCTGACAGAATCATAGAATATCAGGGTTGGGAGGGACCTCAGGAGCTCATCTAGTCCAACCCCCTGCTCAAAGCAGGACCAACTCCAACTAAATCATCCCAGTCGGGGCTTTGTCAAGCCGGGCCTTCAAAACCTCTAAGGATGGAGATTCCACCACCTCCTTAGGGAACCCATTCCAGTGCTTCATCACCCTCCTAATGAAATAGTGTTTCCGAATATCCAACCTAGACCTCTTCCGCTGCAACTTGAGACCATTGCTCCTTGTTCTGTCATCTGCCACCACTGAGAAGAGCTGAGCTCCATCATCTTTGGAACCCCCATTCAGGTAGTTGAAGGCTGCTATCAAATCCCCTGTCACTCTTCTGCTGACTAAATAACCCCAGTTGCCTCATCCTCTCCTCGTGAGTCATGTGCTCCAGCCCCCTAATCATTTTCGTTGCCATTAGACTCTCTCCAATTTGTCCTCATCCTTACTGTAGTGGGGGGGGCCAAAACTGAATGCATTGTTGATTCATATCCAGCTTCTCGTCCACTGTAACTCCTAGGTCCTTTTCTGCAGAACTGCTTCCTAGCCACTCGGTCTCTAGTCTGTAGCAATGCATGGGATTCTTCCGTCCTAAGTGCAGGACTCTGCACTTGTCCTTGTTGAACCTCATCAGGTTTCTTTTGGCCCAATCCTGTAATTTGTCTAGGTCCCTCTGGACTCTAACCCTACCCTCCAAGGGTGTGGGAGGGGTGAGGACTGGAGGCGATCAGCGGGGGGTGGGGGCTGGCAGAGGAGTAAGGAGGTGAGCGGCGAGCCAGCAGCAGGGTGAGGAGGGCGGGTGGGGGTCTGGCTGCGAGCTGGGGTGGACTGAGGAGGCGGGAGGTGCATGGAAGCAGGGGGTAAGGAGGCAGACGGGGGGTGAGGAGCTGAGCCAGGGTAGAGTGAGGAGGTGAGGGGCGGGCGGATGTGGGGGGAGGCGAGCAGTTAGGGTCTTGCTGCGAGTGCGGGAGTGAGGAGTTGAGCAGTGAGTGGGGGGGGGCAGTGAGGAGGCAAGCAGCAGGTGGAAGCAGGGGATAAGGGGGTGGATGGGGGGTGAGGAGGCGAGCCAGGATGGAGTGAGGAGGCAAGTGGCTGGTGGATGGGAGGGTGAGGAGGCAGAGGTGGGCAGATGGGGGGACGGTGAGCAGTTAGGGTCTTGCTGCAAGTGGGGGAGTGAGAAGTCAAGGAGTGAGTGGGGGGGTGGTGAGGAGGCGAGCAGCATGTGGAAGCGGGGTAAGGAGGTAGATGGGGGGTGAGGAGGCAGGAGGTGAGGAGGCGAGCGGTGAGCAGGGCGGGTGAGGAGCTGAGCGGCAGGCGGAACCAGGGGGTAAGGAGGTGCATCACCTCCACATCGCCCCCCACTCACTGCTCACCTCTCACTCCCACACTCGCAGCAAGACGCTCACTGCTCGCCTCACCCCCCATCTGCCTGCCGCTCACCTCCTCACTCTACCCACTCACTCCACCTTCTCACCCCCCGTCTTCCCCCTTACCCCTGCTTTCCCCTGCCGCTCAGCTCCTCACCGCCCTGCTCACTGCTCGCCTCCTCACTCCACCTGCTCACTCCCCTGCCTCTCACCCCCGTCTACTCACTCCCCATCTACCCACCATTCACCTCCTCACCCCCGCCTCCTCACCCGCCTTCTACCTACCACTTACCTCCTCACCCCCATCTCCTCACCCCCGTCTACGCACCATCACCTCTTCACTCCCCCACCTCCTCACCCCCGCTCCTCACCCCCCGTCCGCCCCCTTACCCCCTGCTTCCCCCTGCGCTCAGCTCCTCACCCGCCCTGCTCACCGCTCGCCTCCTCACTCCACCCTGCTCACTGCTCGCTCCTCACTCCCTGCCTCCTCACCCCGCATCCCCCCACTCGCCTCCTCAGACCCCCGCCTCCTCACCCCGTCACCACCACTTCACTCTCACCCCCACTCTCCACCCCCCATCCACCTCCTT
>NC_133774.1:135133565-135170485 GCF_003597395.2 Chelonoidis abingdonii
GGGGGAGTGAGGAGCGAGCAGTGAGCAGGGTGGAGTGAGGAGGCGAGCAGTGAGCAGGGCGGGTGAGAAGCTGAGCGGCAGGGGGAAGCAGGGGGTAAGGGGGCGGACGGGGGGTGAGGAGGCGAGTGGTGGGTGGACGGGGTGAGGAGGCAGAGGGGTGAGGAGGCGAGTGGTGGGTGGACGGCGGGGTGAGGAGGCAGGGGAGTGAGGAGCGAGCGGTGAGCAGGGGGAGTGAGGAGGCGAGCGGTGAGCAGGGGGGGTGAGGAGCTGAGTGGCAGGTGGAACAGGGGGTAAGGGGCGGACGGGGGATGAGAAGGTGGGAGTGAGCCGGGGTGGAGTGAGGAAGCGAGTGGCAGGCAGATGGGGGGTGAGGCGAGCAGTGAGGGTCTTGCTGCGAGTGTGGGAGTGAGGAGGTGAGCGGTGAGCTGGGGGGGCGGTGAGGAGGTGAGCGGCAGGTGGAAACGGGGTAACGGGGTGGAGGGGTGAGGAGGTGGCGGAGTGAGGAGCGAGCAGTGAGCAGGGTGGAGTGAGGAGGCAAGCGGTGAGCAGGGGGAGTGAGGAGCTGAGCGGCAGGTGGAAGCAGGGGGTAAGGGGGCGGACAGGGGGTGAGAAGGCGGGAGTGAGCCGGGGTGGAGTGAGGAGGCAGGCAGATGGGGGGGTGAGGCGAGCAGCGAGGGTCTTGCTGTGAGTAGGGGGTTGAGGAGGTGAGCGGTTGGTGAGCCACCAGTGAGCAGGAGTTCTTGTGGCGGGCAGGGGAGTGTCTGTGGCAGGGGAGTGAGGAGGAACACAGGAGGCGAGTGGCAGGCGCATGGGCAGTGGGTGGAGCTCCCCTTTGGGGAGGCTAGCCCCCGACTGCATCTTCTCTGCCTGTGCTCCCACCCCCGACAGCTGGAGCCCCGAGACCCCCTGCGCCTGGAGCCACAAGCCCCAACCAGAGAAGCCCCTAGCACCCCCTCGAGGGCAGAGGAGCCCTGAGCTGGCCAAAGGTCTGAGACCCACCTGCCTGGAGGAGCCCCGGACTGGCCGAAGTCCCGAGTGCCCCCCGCCCCCTCCTCCAGAGAAGCCCCGGGCTGGCCAAAGTCCTGAGCCCCCTCATTTGTCCGGAAGAGCCCCGGGCCAGCCACAACCACAGCCGTGCCTCCCTTCCCCTCCCCTCCTCAGACCCAAGCTACCCAGAGATGTTTTTCATTATTATTTGGACTTCTATTAAGTAAAAGCATTTTTAAATGTACTTCAGAATTGTTATACAGACAACTACTTTTACCAAAAAAGCAAAAGAAACAATCGTAAGAAAGACAAGAATGTGCAAAGCACCTTATTTGTGTTTTTATTCTGTTAGGTCCATTAAAGAATAGAGATAACTGTGCATGACTTTTATTATCAAGTCTGCAAAAAAAGACCAAACCTTACATAAATAAATGATAATGATTTGGATGTATATATGTGCATATTACTTTATTAACTTTAGGAAAAATAAATAATTTTAGGAAAAAGTGTAAGTGCAGCCACCAGCAAGAGTTGGTGGCCACGCTCTGAGGCCACCAAAAAATTTGTTGCAAGAACCCTGTGCTAAACCCTGCGGTGCTAGAGGACAGAGGTAGGAAGTAGGACAGAGCTTAGGGAAGTAGCAACCATCTCTGGGAGTAAGAAGGCCATAGTTGTGGAGCATAGGGCCTCTGGGCTGAAAGCTGCAGTAGAGGGTTCCTGTGGAAGTGACAAGCAGAGGGACAGCTTGACCTGAGAGACAGTGACAGATCCCTGAAAGGGGAGAGCTACAGAGACCTGACCAGAGAGCTGAGTCATCAAAGATTACCCTGAGTCCTGGAGGGTGCAATGGAGATGACAAGCTGAGTGACCGCAGGAAGGGGTGTCTGACCAGTGGTGAGTTAATCCCCAGATGAGCCACGTGGAGGCACAAGCAGAGAATAGTGAAACCTGTTATGCTCCCCATTTATTCTGGATCACCTTTTACTCCCATGGTTCATACACTGCAAGTATTTAATAGATGTTCCAGGCCAGAAGGGGCCATTTTGCTCCTCTAGTCTGGCCTCCCCCCATGACACAGGCCATAGAGTTTCACTTGGTGATTCATGCATCTAGCCCAACTATTAGTGGTTGAACTAGAGTATCTGTTAGAAAGACACCCAATTTTAACGTGAAAGCTCCAGGTGATGGAGAATTTAGTGTGTCCCTTTTCTCCTAGTCCACTTCTCATATATCAGAGTTGCACATATACTGTCTCCAAATTCCATATCTACCCTGTTTAGAGGGCAAACACATTTCTCCAAGATTTCACTTCTGCTCCACTGCTGGCTATGTACTCTTCCTTCATAGCCCCCAGCCAAAGAAAATGAAGAACATCCCCTCTGTTTCACCACACGGTTGAAGATTGAGCCATCAGCCAATCCATGTGGCCAGTTCTGAAACTGGGTAATTCTTCATGGCAAGGGATTTCTCTGGACAAAATGACTGACTATAAAGAAATACCCATTTTTGAGTAGTCCAACCCCCCCAGAGAACTGTATATTTAAAAAAGCAATTAACCTCCTCTAAGGGTGCATGAAGCATTCCAAAATAATAGTTTGTTTTAAAAATAAACATCTGCAGTTATTTACTTGTGTGTAAATGGGTTTAAACCCTCGTCTCCTCTTCCAGTTTTATTGGTCAAAAGAACAGAAAACAGTGCCCAAGACTTTCAAAAGTTAGTGATTTTGGGGACTTCAGTTTTCGGATGTCAAATGTCAGACACCACAAAGGGGCCTGATTTTCTGAAACTGCTGAGCACGTGATCTCTGAAAATCAGGCCCTTTTAAGGTCTATCAAGTAGGGCTGGTTGGGAAACAAGAATTTCATTTTGTGAATAATATTGAGGTTTTGAAATCTGGTTTTGTTCCCATCAAAGTGAAAACAAGACCATTAGAAATTTTTAGTGAGGAAAAGGAGTCCTCAAAATAGTCTGGTGGTTTTGGCACTCAGCTAGGCTGAAAAACTTTTTTTGATGAAAATTTCATCATCACAGGTAAACTTCTGCAGAAAGATTTGGTTTAGACTAATCATCATTTTCTGATGAAAAAGTGTTTTGTCAGGAATTTTCCTGACCAGCTCTAATCTCAATTTAGGGACCCCAAATTACTAGTTGCTTTTGAAAATCTTTGTCAGTCCTCTTAGCACTGCATGATTGTTCCATTACCTACCAGTTGCTGCCTCAAAGCATGATACAAATGGTTGGTTTGTTCCATTTCACTTTAATTGTTTTAAAAGCAATGCCAATACAATTTTGCAGTGAGGGATGCTCAACACATATTGGCATTTCAAAATAAAAATAAAATGAACTGAGATTGTCTGTGAGGAAGAATGATGAAGCTAATAATCCCAATATACTGTTTCACATAACTAGCTCCTGGTGAAATTGTTGTTACTGATATTGTGGTAGTGCTGGGTGGCTCTGACTGAGATATGGGTTCTGCTGTGCTGGGTGCTGTACAAGACACAGGCAGAAATGTTTCCTGTCCCTAAGATCTTACAGTCTAAATAGACAGAACAGGCAAAGGGTGGGAGGGGAAACAAACACAGAGGTTCATTCTGTTCAGTTTTTTATGCTGCCCTCATGCATTGTGGTATGCTCCAGAAATCCATTGGGACATGACTCATTTTTTTGTGCATGACTCTCTCTCTCTGCCTTCTTTTTCTTTCCAAAGAGAAAATTATGTGATGTTTGGTTTAGCTTTTAAACGTATTTATGTATTTGGTTATTACTGTGGAAGGTGTGTGTGTGTGTTGAAATCAAGGTCAGAAAAGTGTGCCCTGCAGTGGCAGGGGGAGTGGTGAGGTTGCAGGCAGTCTTTACTCCCTGTAGGAGTTTGTTCTATCACCTGTAACTGGCTCCAGAGAGCTCTGTCTCCTGCAAATAGAAGGAGTGAAGCTGGCCATGATCCTCAGCCTGGAGCTTCAGGCAATCCGTTAGGGACCCTGGCCCCAGACCACTGGCTGACTTAAAGATAAGGACAGAGACCTTGAATCTGACTTAATAGTCTGTGAGAAGACAAGCCACTGTAGAGAGCAGAGGACAGGTCTGAGGTACTTAAGGTAGCCTGTGTTGCTGAGGAGATGTGCTTCTCTGTTCTGCATTAGATGGTGTATCCTAAATGCTGATGACTTTGTCTCGGGTATATTTTATTACTGGGAGGTGAAGAGGGTCTGCATTATTAACGCCAGGTCATTTCCTGCCAGGATGTCTTGTGACCGAGACCTGCTCCACATCACACAGCAGGGCAGTAGCAAAGTCCCTCTCCAGTGCTCTCTTCATTACACAACACTCCCTCTCATTCATGAAGTATGAGGACTTCATACTGTTGTTCAGTGTAATGACAACAAACTTCAGTCTCCTGGGCAGTTCTAAACTGGGCATTTTATATTCTTATATGAGACTACAATAAAGCCTTGTATAGACCATAATTGGGCTTAAACTTTTTAAGAAACAAAATTGAAACAGCAAAGTATCCGAATATGTCTGTAACCATTACTGTATTCATCTGGCTAGGACCTACTCCTTCATATCACCTGCTAGTGCTTTTGATATGGAATCTAGTGAATCATTTTCTTTCCCAATAAGTTCTCAGATTGATACATCTCCTGAGGGATCTTCACCGTATTACCTCAAGTTTGCTGTGTCTTTATCTATAAATAGCGTTTGCAAATTCATTTAGGCAAAGCTGGAGTTCCAATCTGTCTTTTAGAGGCTCTTCAAAGGTGCTGAAATAGTATCTGAAGGAGGTGTCACCCGACTAGAAGAGATACCACCAGACAATATTATAAATGAGAGACAGATGGGTTGCTGCTCACAGAAAAGATTATGGCGAGAAACCTGTTTACCTTTTGCAATACACCCATCAAGCTGAACAAGTATTCGGAATAGAACCGAGCTGAATAATGCCTATCTCTACTAGTCTCTAATTCTCAGAGCTCCGTACCCTGAATCCTATAATTCCTCCTCTACATGTTTGCAGAATCAGCTAGCTCATTTGTTTCAGGTTTTGCTTTGACATTTTTGTAAATGCAACACATTGGTTGCAAAGAAATGTATTTATTTCACTTTAACAATGTAACCATCTTCTTACCCGCACCAGGATTTTTCTAATTATTCATGTGGAGTGGATGGACGCCCCCTTTGCTGTCAGAATGGATCCTTCCAACAGTCACTGTGTGTCATAGATAGGCACAATGAGCCCTACAAACCACAAAGAGGAAGCTAACTAGCTTGAGGTTTGATATCCGAATCTGATACAGCCATTTGGTTGCATCAGGCTACCACAACGAGATAACAACGCTAGCAACCCCCAGTAGCGCTGCTAGAGTTAAGGCTGATCAGCATGCTAGCTCTCTCAGGAGTTAATATGTGGGCTTTAGAATGCTTGCTCTGGACAGATAAGGTGTTTAGGTGCCACGTGAAAGGGAAACCTCACTGGTTCCTTGTACTATCTGAGGGGCTAGATTCTGCCATCCTTACAGTGAGTGGGCCTTACTCCTTGAGCAGTTTTAGTGGGCTAGACTGTGCCCTTGTCTTATTCATCTGAGCAGAAGAGTAAGGTGGGATAAGCCCCCCCATCCCTCACCCTGCTCCTCTCTCTGAGCAAGTGGGTGGAGGAAGGCAAGGGGTAGCCTCTCTCTGCCTCCCTGCTTGCTTGCCAGGTGCAATAAAGAAAGTGAGCGACGCCCTTAAAAAGGCTGCAGGGAGTTATTAGCTCCCTGGAGCAAGAGGGAAGCAGGGGAAACATCATGACACTCTGAACTTCAGTTGTTTCCCAGGGCTGTTCTTTGGGGGAGGGAACAATTACTATGTGCCATGGCCTACATGCAGCAGAGCCTGAAGTCTTCATCTAGCCAGTTTGTCTCAGTGGGCCTAGTCATGGAATAAAGTACTACTCAGCGTGAGCAAGGATGAGGGAAGCTAGCACTTAGGGAGCTACACTAAACTGCCAGATACCTGTCTGTGTGCAAAGTAAATGTTGAAAACAGTTTGTAGAAAAACCTGCCACTGTCTCAACTTTTCCCGTCAGTGTGAATGATGGTAGGAGTGTGTGCGTGACAGTCTTTGTAGGAGCTGGTATTTTGTACTTCCCAGCAGGAAGTCCAATCTGATTATGTAGAGTAGGTGTTGGAGAATCAGCACATTAATTGAGAATGGCAAATCAGTAAGAGACTCAAAGCTCTCCTAAGGTAAATTCTGCTCTTTATTTTCTGTGGTTAAATGACAGATTAGGATCTTACAACAGCTTTATAGGTGGGATTTTCAGATGTTGGACTTCAGTTGGTGAACGGTTAGGTCAATGCTGAGGGCTGGCAATTCCACCACAGAGTCTGAGTTCTCCTGGATTCAGCTAGCAAGCCAGTTCCCTGAGTCCAGCTCTAGGCAGCAACCTGTTAAGATGGCTGTTTGCTAATGGAATGCTAATTACCCTTCCTCAGTCCTGTTTAAGACATTTACAAAATGCTTCTGTGTTGTCACTAAGGGCTCAGTTGTGCCTGGCTGTGTGCATGGCCGAAGCAAGGAGAAGCAGGAAATGCCTTCTTTTCCCTTGTGTCTTGACGCAGGGATTGGACACACAACCCCTTGGGAATACAGCTTTGCCACCACTCTAGCTGTGCAGAAGTAGATGGGGAGAAGATTGGGCCATGTCCCTGCACCCATCTGTGCTGGGCCAGGAGAGCAGAACAATAGTGGGGCTGCAGAATGCACTGTCTGGAATCCTTGGCCAGAGTTCTGGGTAATTTATGCTGAGTGCAGCAGGAACCTACAAAACAAGGCCCTTTCACTCACTCTCTGGGACAAGCTTTGGTTTGAAAACATTGACTGCAGTGTTTAAAATGTATCACATGGCCATTTCCTCTTAGTGCCCTGCCATTCTGAAATGTGATTTAATCCAATTACTTGGATTACCAATTACTAGGAGTAACTTAGTAACTGTTAAGGAAGCTCTCTCGCTCCCCCTCTCCACAGTCTATTATCTAGGTATATGGTCCTTATCAACGTAGGATCTGAACATATGGCAAATGTTCAAGTTGGGCTGCTAAGAAGTGACTACGATAGGTGGGAAGAATGTTATATGTTGGCTGCCTGGAATATGTCTTGCTCAGAGGTTCCAGGCCAAAGGGACAGAAAATTGCTTTTTGTGGAATGAAGGAAGGGGAAAGAAAGTCACCTAATTGAGCCCTGTTGAAATATGCTCAGTGGCAGTAGAAGGAAGTATTGTGGCAACCGCCTCACCTGCTGTTACTCCACAGGTTACAACCACCGTGTTTTCAAAACATAAAACTAGGATGCTCTAGTGGAAATTTTTTTAGGGTTTGCGACGTTATTGATATAATCTGGGACCATATAGAAAATGGTTGCAACCACGATCCTGTAGTGGCACCAAATCTTATGTAAAGAGGGGTCATATAAGGTGTCTAAGACCAAGTTATGGGTTGCTGGTTATGATTATGCTGTCTATATGTATGTATCATTTTTTAGTTGAAGTTATGAATATTGGCTCTATCCTGTCTGTATTTCAAACTTATGCTATGCTTCTGGGAAACCTCCCAGACAAGTTGGTGTTAACTCTGCCTAGCCTGCTTAATGTCCCATTAAGGACCATCAGCTACACAATGACCCATCGAGAGAGGGGAGATATGCCTTGTTATTCAGCAAAGTATGCATGAACTTACCCATGTGACTCCAAACTCCATTTTGCTGTATATTTTTTCACAGTAAGGACAAAGAGGTTCTTATATCTGGAAAAGCCTATAAAAGGCTGATGCCTCATCTCCATCTTGTCTTCAATCCTGCTTCTTACTTCTGGAGGAACTTTGCTACAAACTGAAGCTCTGAGCAAAGGACTGATGACCCATCCCAGCAGAGGATGTACTCCAAAGACTTGATTTAAACCTGCAGTTTACTTCATCACTGCTACAAGCCTGAACTAAGAACTTTGCCATTACTGTATGTAATTGATTCAATTTAACCAGTTCTAGCTCTCATCTATATCTTTTTCTTTTTATGAATAAACCTTTAGATTTTAGATTCTAAAGGATTGGCAACAGCGTGATTTGTGGGTAAGCTCTGATTTGTATATTGACCTGGGTCTGGGGCTTGATTCTTTGGGATCGAGAGAACCGTTTTCTTTTATTGGGGTGTTGGTTTTCGTAACCATTCATCCCCAGGATGGGTGGCACTGGTGGGGATACTGGGAAACTGGAGTGTCTAAAGAAATTGCTTGTGTGACTTGTGGTTAGCCAGGGGGGTGAAACCAAAGTCCTCTTTGTCTGGCTGGTTTGGTTTGCCTTAGAGGTGGAAAAACCCCAACCTTGGGCTGTAACTGCCCTGTTGAAGCAATTTGTCCTGAATTGGCACTCTCAGTTGGGTCCTGCCAGAACCACATCGTCAGAGAAGCTCACCATCTCTACTATAAATCTAATCTTGGAACTGTGCTCATGTCTGTATGTATACTGATCTTTTAACCAATACTCTCTCTCTTCTTTTTTAATACATTTTAGTTTTGTTAATAAGAATTGGCTGTAAGTGTGTATTTGGGTAAGATCTGGAATATTCATTAACCTGAGAAGTAGTATGTCTGATCCTTTGGGATTGGTAGAACTTTCTTACATGATGACTGTGATGAGGATTACTGAAAATCTTATTTGACTTGGCAGCCTGGGTGGAGGCCTAAAGCTGGGTTCCTATAAGGAAACTGTGTTGTTGGCTTCTGAGTAACCAATAAGGTATTATAGGAGCTGTTTGGTGCTGGTTTGGTAAATTTAAGTATTGGAATATCCAGCAGCTTTGGGGATTGTCTGCTCCATTCTTTGCAGTTCACCCTAATTGAGTAACTCTAGTGTGGCCCCCTGAGTCTCCGGTCATCCCCCCCTCGCCATAAAAAGATGTTACATTAATTACATTATGGTCACGATTATGGAGTGGTTAAGTTATATTCACCCATTGGAGCACCTTCTGTGTTCCACTTAGGACTAAATCAAGAATTGCCTCTCCCCTTGCGGGTTCCAGGACTAGCTGCTGCAATTAGCAGTCATTAATGGTGTACAGAAATTTTATCTTTGCATCCCATCTTGAGGTGACATATACCCAGTCAATACTGGGTAGTTGAAATCCTCAGTTATTACTGGGTTTTCTGTTTTTTGTAGCCTCTCTAATCTTCCTGAGCATTTCAGTCACCATCACAAACCTGACCATGGGGTTAGTAATTAGGCCTGTCACGTGATTAAAAAATTAATCGCACTGTAAAACAATAATAGAATACCGTTTATTTAAATATTTTTGGATGTTTTCTACATTTTCAAATATATTGATTTCAGTTACAACACAGAATACTAAGTGTACAGTGCTCACTTTATATTTTTATTACACGTATTTGCACTGTACAAAAACAAAATAAATAGTATTTTTCAATTCACCTAATACAAGTACTGTAGTGCAATCTCTTTATCATGAAAGTTGAACTTACAAATGTAGACTTACGTACAAAAACAACTTCATTCAAAAATAAAACAATTTAAAATTTTAGAGCCTGCAAGTCCACTCAGTCCTACTTCTTGTTCAGCCAATTGCTCAGATAAACAAGTTTGTTTACATTTGCAGGAGATAATGCTGCCCACTTCTTGTTTATTATGTCACCTGAAAGTGAGAGCAGGCATTCTCATACCACTATTGTAGCCGGTGTCACAAGATATTGATATGCCAGATGTGCTAAAGATTCATATGTCCTTTCATGCTTCAACCACCCTTCCAGTGGACATGCATCCATGCTGATGACAGGTTCTGCTCAATAATAATCCAAAACTGTGTGGACCGACGCATGTTCATTTTCATTATCTGGGTCAGATGCCACCAGCAGAAGCTTGATTTTCTTTTTTGGTGGTTTGGGTTCTGTAATTTCTGCATCAGAATATTCTCTTTTAAGATTTTTGAAAGCATGTTCCACACCTTGTCCCTCTCAGATTTTGGAAGGCACTTCAGATTTTTAAATATTGTTTGAAGTGCTGTAGTTATGTTTAGAAATCTCACATTGGTAGCTTCTTTGTGTTTTGTCAAATCTGAAGTGAAAGTGTTCTTAAAATGAACAACATGTGCTGAGTCATCATCCAAGACTGCTATAACATGAAATATATGGCAGAATGCAGGTAAAACAGAGGAGAGGACATACAATTCTCCCCCAAGGAGTTCAGTCACAAATTTAATTAATGCACTATTTTTTTAATGAGCGTCATCAGCATGGAAGCATGTCCTCTGGAATGGTAGCCAAACCATGAAGGGGCATATGAATGTTTAGCATATCAGGCACTGTAGAGGTGCAGACTCACCCCTGCAGTGCCTTCTGCTGGTGACTTCCAGGAATTAGCTTGTTCCAGCTCCGGAGCGCCCTCTGCAGGCTGGTGATCCACCTGTCCTCTGGCCCCTGTGTCCCTCCCTGGACCCCGGTGCCCCTTTAGCTGGGGTGCTGCCCCCTGGCACTACCCCATCGATCTGGGTCTCCTCCTCCCAGGGGAATCCCCACCCACTATCCCCACTTCGCCTCAGTCTTGGCTACTGCCCAGTCTCCATCTAGCCCCCAATCACTGGGGCAGACTGCAGTGTATCAGCCACTCATTACAGGCAAAGGGGTTTGGACCTGCTGCCTCTGCCTACCGATGGGCTGCCCCTTTTGCAACCTCAGTACCCAGTTGGCCTTACCCTAGGCCTGCAGCCTGGGGGGTTTCCAGCCAGAGCTCCCCAGCTCCTTTTGCCTTCCCCCAGCCCTGCTCCACCTTAGGTGCCCAGGTATACTCCCTAGCAGCCAGGCCCTTCTGCCTCCACAAACAGGAAGAGACTGCCTGGGCCTCTGGCTCACAGCCTTTTATAAGGGCCAGCTGGGCCTGACTGGGGCATGGCCCCAGCTGAGCCTACTTTCTCCCCAATAAGCCCAGACTTCTTGCCCCAGCCACAGCCCTTTCCTGGGCTGTTTTAAGCCCTGAAGGGCAGGAGCACGTAACCACCGTGCTACAGGCACACGCCCGCCCACTTCCCGAACCCAATAGGTACAGGCAAGTAAATACCTTGCAATGTCAGTTACAAAAGTGCCATGTAAATGCCTGTTCTCACTTTCTGGTGCCATTGTAAATAACAAGAGGGCAGTATTACATCCTGTAAATGTAAACAACAAACTTGTTTGTCTTAGTGATTGGCTGAACAAGAAGTAGGACTGAGTGGACTTGTAGGCTCTAAAGCTTTACATTGTTTTGTTTTTGAGTGCAGTTATTTAACAAAAAAATCTACAATTGTAAATTGCACTTTCATGATAAAGAGATTGCACTACAGTGCTTGTATGGGGTGAATTGAAAAATACAATTTCTTTTATCATTTGTACAGTGCAAATATTTGTAATAAAAATAATATACACTGATTTCAGTTACAACATAGAATACAATATATGAAAAATATAGAAAAACATCAAAAATATTTAATAAATTTCAATTGGTATTCTGTTGTTTAACAGTGAGACTAAAACTGCAATTAATTTTTTTAATCATGATTAACTCAAAAAAATTAATCGTGTGAGTTAACTGTGATTAATTGACAGCCCTGTTAGTAATATATTCTGACTGCTAGGCTCCTATTATTCAAGCACAGAATTTCTATCCATAGAGATTCCATGATAAAGTTTTGATTCATTTAAGATTTATAGTAATGATATTTTTCTCAAAGGTCCTGATTCTGAGCTCATTACAGTAATGCAAACCTATAGTAACTCTGTTGACTTCAGTAGAATTGTACTGATGTAAGTGAGAGGAGAACTTGGCGCCTAGATTTCATCATGGAAGCATTTGTGTAAAAAAATGGGATTTAAAAACTCATGGAAGAAATTGGCCTGCTGACATAGGGCTAATACAAATTACTTTCATATGTAAGTACTCCAGGTGAATGAGTGGAAGAAGCAGGTTGTAAATGCGGTAGTTTGAGAATCATCTCTGTGAGATTGTTATTACTCCTAATCATCACATCTTTAGTTAAGGACACCTATTTTACTTCTGACATGAAGAAGCATGGCTTAACGGAGGGGGAGGATGACAACCAAAAGGCACCGAGAGTGAGATATATGCATCCTTGTTTCATTGGAAGTGATGAATCAAGGTGCTGTTGGATATTATCCTGGTCCCTCTCATCTTCCCTTTTTTCTACAGTGAATGCTGTAGTGAAAATTGTTCACCTGGCATCTCTTTGAAAGGGAATGGACTCCAACTGTAGATGTAATACTCTAATGTGCAGAACAAGACTGCCCAGCATATCGCTAAAGGAATTACTGAAGAACAACTCTGGAAACCATTAGAAATGTGACACATTATCTCTTTGGACCTGGAATACTGACCTTACCTTTCACTGGATATCAAATACAAGTACCAAATAATTCCTTATGCAAGAGATGTATATAATGAATGGAAATGCAACATAATGTTTGTCCTAGGGTGGCAGGATTCTTTACTGTGATCCCACGATCTAACCATAGAGGTAACTACTGGGCCCTCTCAATAAAAACTTCTTCAGTTGGGACCTGTGCTGGAGCATGGGATCCCATCTTCTTCTTTCCCCACAAACATAGGGAAGTGTGGATTTGGATTCAAATCCAGATTCAAACTCCATGGTTTGGGTATATCTGTATTCATTACATTTAGTGCTTGCTTGAGGATGCTCCTGGCCAGCTTTTGTTGTGGAGCAAACTTGCCACTAGTAGATGTTAGACAGCTATCAAAGACCAAATGACTAATTAGTTCATGAATCAGTAAAGCTAGAAGTAATTCAGCAGAATTCATACAGTCAGCAAGGATGAGGGCAGTCCTTTCTATGACAGCTTTCCCTGTGTTTTGATCATTAAGCAATTCATAGTTTAGCCCATCCGTTTTGTTTATGCACCCTCAAGGGAAAGTATTCCCTGCATCCCAACAAGTTTGAAATTCAAACATATTTTTGGGACTGTCAATAAAATATCATATAGGCACATTTTGATGTGAGCATTGGCATATATAAAACTACTGGCGACTTTTGTCATGGATGATATAAGGAAAACAAATCTTTATTCCCTCTGCCTGCTAGACCCTTTGTAACATCTCAACATCAGCTTGATTGCCCTGCCCCCTTCTTGGAGGAAATCTAAGGGGCTGCAATGAATATAAAGGTCATTTAAAAAAAAAATAGAGGAGAACATACTAATCACTCCTAGCAGCAGTCCCAAGGCAAGCCAAAGCCATCTCCAGTGCAACTCCACCTTTCTGTGTCTTGGCAGATTTATTTACACTCACTTGGGTAAGAGATACAGCTTAAAATAATCAAGTCACTATTTATTTTGGCTTTTCTTGGATCTTTTTCCCACATAAGAAATCTGTCCGGTCTTTATGCAGGAAAATATAGCTTTAACAGATGCCTTCTCTAGTGTCCATCGTGACAAAGTTCCTCCTCTACCTTGGTGGGTTCTGCGCTTATTGGTGGATTTGCTCACCTCAGAGATTCACCATGTGGGTCAGGACACAGCCCAGAGACCTTCCCCTCTGGTAGAAGCCACAGTCCCAGGACAATTCCTCCTGTGTTTGATCAGGAGTTGGGAGGTTTGAGGGGAACCCAGACCAACCCTCTACTCCGGGTTCCAGCCCAGGGCCCTGTGGATCGCAGCTGTCTATAGTGCCTCCTGGAACAGCTGCATGACAGCTACAACTCCCTGGGCTACTTCCCCATGGCCTCCTCCAAACACCTTCTTTATCCTCACCACAGGACCTTCCTTCTGGTGTCTGATAACGCTTGTACTCCTCAGTCTTCCAGCAATATGCCTTCTCACTCTCAGCTCCTAGTGCCTCTTGCTCCCAGTTCCTTGCATGCACACTACAAACTGAAGTGAGGTTCTTTTTAACTCATGTGCCATGATTAGCCAGCCTGTCCTAATTGATTCTAGCAGTTTCTTCTTAACTGGGTCCAGGTGTCCTAATTCGTTTGCCGCCTTCGTTGGTTCCAGCAAGTTCCTGCTTGTTCTGGAACTGCCCCTGCTACCTTACCCAGGGAGCAAGGGACCTGTTTGTTTTGAGGGCCGAGATACCTGCCTTCCCCGCTTTTGAGGCAATTCTGCTGGCTGGTTGTCCCGCTGGCTGCTGCTGTGGAGAGGACCTTGCTGGTGCATCCTCAGAGGGGAGTGCGAGGCCCCACTTTTCCCATCATTTTTGGGGCCTCCCTTGGCTGGGTTGCTGCTGCCCTTACCGCTGCTGGGGAGCTGTTGCTGCTACTGGAGCTGAGGAGGGAGTAGGAGAGGTCTGTTTTGTGGCAGGGGGTTGTAACATCTGTGGTGGTAGGTGTCTTTGCTGTGAGGAGCTGGGGGAGTGGCATGGAGCCCTCCCCCTAGTCCATTTGCTCCCCTACTGCCACCATCACTCCCCGCTCCACCTTTCCATCTGCCTTCTGGCTCTGTTCTCTGCTCCCCAGCCCAGCAGTTTGCTCTGCCCCTTTAACTATCCAGAGAACGTAGCAGCAGTGAACAGGCATTTGTTTTTCAGACGCCCGTGGGTGCTCATTTCCGTTCCCTTCCCTTGGCTTTGTCCTCCCTCCCCTGCTGCATTTGGCTGATGGGCTCCCTTTCCCTCTGCCTCATCCACTGCCCTGTTTTTGCAGCTGCTTGCCCCTTTCCCTTTGCTGCCTGCTCCGCCCGTCCCCCTTGTACTGCCCTGTTTGCTCTGGTTTGCCCTGGTTTGGTTTTTGGTCCTTGATTAGTTTGTTTGTCCTGCCCTTGTCCTGCAGTGCAGGCGTAGTTGCCAGCCCCATTTCCCCCTCTTTGGTTTGAGTGTTCTTGACCTCACCCTGTTCTTTGTCCCACGCCTGAGGCGCAGCTGATCTGGCCCCCCCCTGCATTCCGCCCCCTTGCTGCTTGCCCTCCCCCCAGTCTGTCCTTATTGCCTGCGTGCCCATGTTCTGCTGTTGGTGTTTGAGATCCCTCCCCCCCCCCCTTTTTTTCATTGACTCCTTCACTGATACACACTCCCCTGTGATGGCTTAGTTCTCCCTTCCTTCCTTTCCTTAGTGCAGCCGCAGGAGCCGGTTTTCTTCATCGTGTGCTGGGAATTGTGTCCTTGTCTTTCTCTGTCCTTTTTTGTGGGCGCCCCTGCACCTTGCTTTCAGCCTAGAGGGTGGGGTATGGTAACCATTTCCCTCCCTTCCCTTCCCTTCCCCTCACCCTTTCTTTCCCTGTTTCCCTTTCCCCACCCTAGTGGCTGTCCCACTCCTTCCTTTCCTGTGGTGGGTGGTTCGGGGGGTGCGACCTCCCTGGCCGCCCCATACGTCCCTTTCAGTTCCCTCCCCATGCCCTCCCTTGCCTCGACTGCTGCTGCCGGGTTACCTGTCAGCGCTGTTACTGAGGCACTGGTGGCGGTGGGTGCGGATAGGGGCTCCCAAGACTCTGTTGCTGCTGCCGTGACCTCTGCTGCCTCCACTTCTGAGACCTCTCCCTCGGTTGGTGGGAAGGGCCAGGGGACGAAAAAGGGCAAGGTCCCCGCCCGGAAGGCGAAACATCCTGTGGCGATGGATCCCCCTCCCGCTGCAGCCCTGTCAAGGGCTGTAGCCTCCCCTTCTCCCTTACCCATTGTTCCTTCCACCAGCCCTGGGGTTGCTGCTTCTTCAGCCCCCAGAGCATACGCCCAGGTGGCTGCTGCCCCTCTGCTCGCTGCCTCACCGTTTGCTCCAGCCGCCTCCTGGAATACCAATCCCGGTGGTTGGGGCCCCTTTGTCATCCTCACCAGGGAGCATGGGGTGCGTTGCATCCTGGTGTCAGCCTCGCCCCACCTAGAAACCTATGTGCGGGCATTGGCGCGGGTGGTGGGGCCCATGGCCGTGGTAGCAGCCTCTAAGATGTTTGGGAAGGTGGTGTTCTTCCTGGTGTCGGAGGCTGCTGCCCAGGAAGCAGTGGAGAGCGGCTTGGTGGTGGTTGGTGTTCACATCCCCCTTGAGCCTTTAGGGGACCTGGGCATAAGGGTGGTGTTATCCTCTGTTCCTCCCTTCCTCCCCAATGCTGCCTTTTTGCCGTTCGCTTCCACCCTGGGGAAGCCCCTGTCCGTCCTCAGCCCCCTTCCATTGGGCTGTAAGGACCCTGCTCTCCGCCATGTTTTGTTGTTCTGCCAGCAGATGCAGGTTAAAGTGCCGCCGGCGATGCGTGATGGAATGGCTCTGGCGGGGTCCTTTCTGGTGTCCCATTGAGGGGCCCGGTACCGGATTTACTATTCCTCGGAGGAGGCCCGGTGGTTCCTCTGCCGGGCAGCGGGACACGTCTGGAGGGACTGCCCGCTGGCCTGGCTTGGAGGGGCATCTGGGACCCCTGATACCCAGAAGAGCATTGGCTCTACCATCCCCAGCAGCTCTGATCGCCCAGACTCTGGGGTCACCCCTCCTCCATCTGTGACCGCTGTCGACTCCTCTTGGAGGTAGCCCCCCAGATGTACCAGCTGAGTGTGCAGGCCCCGCTGTTGTGATGGGTGAAAGACCAGGGCCTGAGGAGGAGAGGGTGACAGGCCCGGTGGTGGGACTTGAGCAGGGCTTGCCTCAGGGGGAGTTTGTCCCTTTCCCTGCTGTCCTGCCTTCTTCCCTTATGCTCCGTTAACACTTTCGCTCCCTGGCTCTGACCCGGCTGGCCAGCCCCCTTCTTTGGGGAGCTGGGAGCTCGTGCGAGGGAGGTGCCGAAAGTGGGGAGCACGGGCCCAGCACCCGCCCCCCCCATTGGCAAGGGGAAGAGACCCCTTGTAAAACTATGAAGGGGGCTGCTGGTGCTGGGCTTTCCGTTGACTCCCCTGCTGATGTTCATCGTCTGGAGTCGTCCGAGGTCGCTGCAGCCGTGGACATGGGAAGTACTGTCTCTCTTATGGAGTCTCTCTCTGAGGGGGTTATGGAAGGTGTCCCTTCTGTCGCTTTGCCGTCTGTGCCCCATAGGTGCTGAAGTGGCTACTGCCCCGGCTGATGTTGAGGGGAACCCCGTAGAGGCGAGTGGGGATTTTGCCTCTATTTTTGATGAGATCGAGGCCCTAGGTTTGACTCCGACCACCGAGTGGGTGGATACCCCCTGTTAGAGAGCCTCAGTAAGGGCGATAGCTATCTACCGCCCCCCTCTCCCTCTCTCGCCATGGGTAGATGCCCCTGTTTGGGCCACAGCACCACCCCATGACCTGACCATCTGCTTGACACCGTCATGCCTAGTGAGGCGATGGATGACGCCAAGCGGCCAGGTTCTGAGCCTACGAGTGCTCTGCCCTATCAGTCAGAGCCACAGCCCTCGCCCCTCTCCCCCCATGCTGTAATCGTGGAAGCCTCGTTCAGTGGCGCACTTGAGCCTGGTGCTGTAGAGGCGCCTCGATCCCTTGCTGCTCCTTGGACCACCGTGTCGGGTCAAGAGGCACCGTGTCCCAGTGGCTCAGCTGCTTGGGCCCCTCATTTTGTCCTTCTTCCCTGCCCTGATCTTGTTCCTGGCCTAGATTTGTGTCCTGTCCCTGTCCCTGACCCCGTTCCAATCTCTGTTCCTGTCCCTACCCTTTATTCCTTCCCTCCTCCTGTTGCTGCCGCCCCTGGGGTTGCCTCATTTTCTTTTTATGAGGGCCCCCAGGAAGTGATTTTTGTTTTCCCCTCTCCTGGCCCATCTGGGGCTGCAGTTTTCCCTCTGCCACTGTCCCTAGGGCTGAGTGCTGAGTCGAGCGGCGCGATGCCGAAGGGACAGGCGCCACGCTGGGGATCTGATCCCTGCTTGCCCATCTCGATAGGTCACGAAACAGGCAGGGGGATCCAATCAGGGGAAGCCCTGGGGTCTGTGACCCCAGTCCCTGCTGTGCTGCGGAATGAGATGCGCTGTTTCTTGGAGGACACTCGTGGCTCCACGAACAGAGTGTGTCTCGCTTGTCAGTGCTGGGGCAATATCCATCTTGTTCTCCAGACCATGAGGGCCCTTTTGAGGGAAGGCAAGGGGTGGGGACCGTAAAGTGGGATGCTGCAGCTTATCAGTGGACCTGCAGCTTCTGTGATGCCCTGATGGCTTTTGGGACTGGTCGCAGTTTGCTGCGGGATCCAATGGGCACTCCTAGTGCCCCTGTCCGCGAGGATCATCCCCAGCCCTCCTTATGTCGCCATCCATCTTTTCCACTTTAAACACCCGGGGCTGTAGGCTGAGTCTTCGCAGGTGCTGGGTGCTCTCCTTTCTTTGGGAGGGGGGTTATTCGGTTATTTTCCTGCAGGAGACCCACACGGACCCAGCCGCTGAAGCGAGCTGGTGGCTGGAGTGAAGAGACAGGGTCTATTTTAGCCACCTTTCGGCCCGTCAGGCCAGGGTGGTGACCCTCTTCTCCTCGCACCTACAGCCCCAGGTGCTGAGGATTACCAAGGTCATGCCGGGTCACCTGCTGCTCCTCCACGCTCGGGTGGAAGGGCTGATGCTGCATCTTGTCAACATCTTTGCCTCGACATCTGGCCTGGAGCGCGTGCGTTTCTTCCAGCAGGTGTCTGCCTTCCTTGGTTCTTTAGATCCTCACGAGTGCCTGGTCCTGGACAGAGATTTCAACTGCACCCTCGAGGAGTGGTTCCGCACAGGGACTGAACCGAGTCCGGCCACCACAGATGTCCTCAGGGAGATCATTGTTCATCACTCCCTGGTGGATGTCTGGCATGACCACCACCTGGACGATGACTCTATGTTCACTTATGTCCGGGTAGAGGAACAATGGTCGAGCCACTCCCGGTTGGATGGCATTTATTTTTCTCACTGTCATCTTTCACAGGCCCATTCCTCCAGCGTTCGGTCGGCCCCGTTCTCGGACCACCATTTTGTGGCCGTGACGGCCTCTCTTTCTTCGGAAAGGCCGGGGCCGGCCTATTGGCATTTCAATAACAGTCTGCTGGAGGTTGAGGGCTTTGTGGCATCCTTCCGGGAGTTCTGGCGGGAACAGAGGCATGCCTTTCCCTCAGTGCAGCGGTGGTGGGACGTAGGGAAAGTGCATGCCCGGCTCTTCTGCTGTAGCCACACTTGAGGCTCCAGCCAGTGGAGGGATGTGGTGATAGAGCAGTTGGAGCAGGAGGTCTTAGAGCTGGAGAGGCGTCTGGCAACCAGCTCTGAGGATCTACCCCTTTGTGGAGCATGCCGGGAGAAGCGGGAGGAGCTCCAGGTCCTTGACGATCTTTGGGCCCGGGGTACCTTTGTTTGATCCCGCATCCATCTCCTCTGGGAGATGGATTGTGGTTCTCGCTTCTTCTGTGCCCTGGAGAAGAAGGGGAGGGGAAGGGGGAAAAGCACATCCTCTGCCTTTTGGTGGAGGACGGTGATGTGCGAGAGGGCCAGGGCCTTCTGCGCTGGCCCTTTCTCCGTGGATCTAACCGATGCCGATGCCTCAGGAGTGATTTGGGATGGACTCCCAATGGTCAGCACAGGTGAATGGGACTGGCTGGAGCTGCTTCTCATTCTGGCCGAGTTCTCGAAAGCACTCCGTCGCATGCCCACCAATAAATCTCTGGGCATGAATGGGCTGACTTTGGAGTTCTACTGCATGTTCTGGGACATCCTTGGCCCGGACCTTGCCACCGTCTGAGTCAAGACTTTGAAGAGCAGGGTCCTCTCTCTGTCATGCAGGCGAGTGGTGCTTGCCTTGCTGCCAAAGAAGGGGGACCTCTGCGATGTCCAGAATTGGCATCCCGTCTCACTCCTCAGCACAGACTTTAAGGTCGTGGCGAAGGCCATCTTGCTGTGGCTGCAGTCTGAGCTGACAGACGTGGTCCATCCAGATCAGACCTACACTGTCCCGGGCCATACCATCTTCGATAATCCTTATTTCTTGGAGCTTGGGTATGGAGTGGTCCGTCATTCGCCCTCCTGTCTCTGGATCAGGAGAAGACATTCAACTGGGTGGACCACAGGTATCTCCAGGGCACTCTGCGGGCATTTGGCTTCGGGCCGCGGTTTGTGGGGTTTCTCCAGGTGCTGTACGCCTTCACAGAGTGTTTGGTCAGGCTCAACTGGACACTGACTGCACCTGTCAGCTTTGGGTGCGGGGTTTGTCAAGGCTGTCCACTACCGGGTCACCTGTAAGCTCTGGTCATTGAGCCCTTCCTTCGTCTCCGTCGCAAGAGGCTGATGGGGTTGGTGCTGCATGAGCTGGAGGTGAAGCTAGTCCTGGAAGCGTACGCCGATGATGTGCTCCTCGTGGTCCAGGACCTGGACGACCTGGTGTGGGTGGAGGCTTGTCAAGCTGTTTATTCAGTGGCCTCCTCCACCCGGGTCAACTCGGTCAAGAGCTCTGGCCTGGTGGTCAGGGCTGGGTGGCGGGCGAGCTCCCTCCCACCTGCGCTTCAGGCCATCCATCTTGGCATTTACTTCTCTGCCACGCATCTACTCCACCGGAGAACTGGCACAGTTTAGAGGGCAGTTGCGAGGCTGGACAGGACTGCTCCAGTGCCTCTCCCTCTGGGGAAGAGTGCTGGTGCTTACCCAACTGGTCTTGTCCATGCTCTGGCACCAGCTCAACACCCTGTGCCCACCCCCAGTGTTCCTGGCCAATCTCCAGAGGCTGGTTCTGGAGTTTTTTTGGCTGGGACTGCACTGGGTCTCTGCAGGGGTTCTCCATCTCCCCCTGGAGGAGGGAGGACAGGGCCTGACGTGTATGCGCACGGAGGTCCATGTCTTCCGCCTCCAGGCTCTGCAGAGACTCCTTTATAGTGCAGGTGGCTCGGTGTGGAGCGTACTGGTGCATGCCTTCCTCCGCCGCCTGCTCAGCCTCCAATATGACCAGCAGCTCTTTTTTCTCCATCCGAGAGGTCTTCCGCAAGACCTCTCTGAGCTGCTGGTCTTCTACCAGGACCTCCTCCAGACCTGGAAGCTGGTTTCAGTGACCAGGTTCTTTGTGGCCACCAGGGGGTAGATCTCCTCGCGGAGCCCCTGCTGCACAATCTTCATCTTTGTGTGCAGGTGGCAGAGTCCCCCTTGGTGTGCCAGAGATTGGTCCTGGCGGGAGTCACCAGGATCGGAGACCTCCTGGACTACAACCTGGGGGCTTGGGTGGATTCCCAGGTGCTTGGTCAGCTTATGGGGCTCTCCACCCTTACGACCTCCCAGCGCATACTCCAGGAGGTGGAGGCAGCCCTGCCTCTCGCAGCTCAGTTTTTCCTTGAGCGGGTCGTGCGAGAGGGTGCACCACGCCTGCCCCTCCCTCCAGGCCCTCTGGATCTTTCTATTAGCTCCCTGCCCCATGAGCCTTCCCGGCCTCCCCCTCCTCGCACCTTGAGCTGGCTGCGTGCAATGCAGCCAGTTCATTTCCAAACCGCGCCAAGGGACCATCTCTATGTGTTTGTACTGCACACGCTTCATTACCCCACCCTCGTGTTCTGCCCTGATACCAAGTGGTGGGACCTTTTACCAGCAGTGGATGGTTGGGAACCGCGGTGGGTCAGTTTATATTCCATCTTTGTTCCGCGACCTGCAGGACATATCAGCTGGTGGCTCCTCCATGGAGCCGTGAGCATGGGTGTGTACTTGGCACGGTTTACCTCTGTCCCTGACGGCCTGTCCCTTTTGTGGGGTGAGGGAGACCCTGGCGCATGTGTAACTTCAGTCCGCCAGGCTGAAGCCCCTTTTCTGGCTCCTCCAGAACCTCTTATTGAGGTTCTGGCTGCACTTCTCCATGCCCTTGTTTATTTATGCACACCAAATTCAAGGCCCTGCTAAGTCGCAGGACCACCTCGTCAACCTCCTCCTAGCCAGGGGCGGCTCCAGGCACCAGCACTCCAAGCTTATGCCTGGGGTGGCAAGCTGCAGGGGGCAGCCTGACTTTGGCAGCATACCTGCGTGAAGTCTGCCAGTTCCGCGGTTTCGGCGGCGGGTATGCCGAAGGTGCGGGACCGTGGGAACTCCCGCAGGCTAGCCGCCGAATCCACGTTACCAGCGGACCTCCCGCAGAAACGCCGCTGAAAGCCGCCTGACTGCCGTGCTTGGGGCAGCAAAACACTAGAGCTGCCCCGCTCCTAGCCATGGCCAAGGTGGCCATTCGTAACACCAGGGAGGGGAGGTTGGCAAGGGGAGCTGCAACTGTGGGGTTGTTTTTCGTTCTTTTATCCATTCACGTATCTGAGCATAGTTCCTCTGGGCAGCATCTGCGGCTCTCTCTACACTTTCGAGGATCCGTGGGCGCTGTCCAGGGCTCTCTGCTCAGTGTCCCCTTCTGGTTCCCTAGTTTTGGCCCTCTGACCCCCACATCTGTTCCTGTTATTGCCCCTGTTGTCCCTCAAACTCAGTTGGGTTCTGGGTTTAGCTCCTCCCTAGGCTGGGGGAGGGGCTTTTAGCAGTGGGCGGGCTAGAGCTTGCCCAAGTCCCAGCTCTCAATAGGAACACTCTCCTGTAGCCATCTGGCCTGACCCTGTCACACCGTATAAAGGATTAAGTAAATTGGTCACTCTGGAAAGATTATTCTACTAGTGTAATACCAGGACAGATGGGTTCAGAGCTTGGTGGTCAGCCTTTTTCAAAGTATTAATTACTACATGTTGATTTTAGCATCCCACTTCTCAACCTGCCAAGGCCCAAATGTGGGATACAATGTGCAACTTGGGACATATTTACACTGCAGTCAATAATGTGACTGCTGCATATATCCTGACTAGCTTTTGATCTAGGTAGCTTGAGTAACAATAGCAGTGAAGCTGCAGCAACATGGGCTGTGCAAACCTACCCTTGTATGTACTCAAGAGGCTAGCCCATGCTGCTACCTGTGCTGCTGCAGTTTCATCGCTATTGTTACTCAAGCTTCCTAGATTAATGCTAACTTAGTTGGGTCTACATGTGATGCAGTCAAACACCTGACTGCAGCGTAGACCTACCCCAAGATAAAAAAATTATATATTCAGAAAAATTTAAAATACAGTTGGATTCCTTCCTTTAGTGTAAATGGCTCCCTGAATAACCTTAGTTTCAGAATTCTTTATTTCTGACGTAAATAACATTCAGCAACAAGAGGAAGGGTTTGCCAAATGTGTGGAACCTAAGTAACTTTGGGACCAAAATGAATGATGTCCTTCAAAATAAAGTACACATGAAAGGTATGGTTAGCATATTAGCCCTGACCCACCAGACATTGACATCAGTGGGAAGACTCCCAGTGACTTCCATGGGATGTGTAACAGGCTTTTAGTTACGTTCGGTGTTTCTGGCTTAGCTTTCATCCTTACTACTTTATGCATTGCAGCTTGAAGGTGTTGGTATAAAGTTCTGTGTTGTCCTTTGTGGTGTTTATTATAAATATTTTTTAGCACATGTTTGCATATGCCCTTCTCAGTGTGTTTGTTTACTCTGTGTAAAGACATTTTTCAAATAGTTAGTTATAAATACTATTACTAACGAAAATGGAATCCCTACAATTCTCATCATAGCCCATTTGCTGCTACATTTGTGGGATAGATGTCTTTTTCAGTGTCATGTTTGCTCAAGTTGATGCTCTTCAGGTGGCCTGTTTTTTCTTGCCTGTCACAAGTCACTCATTCTTATTTTTGTGTTGGTGGTTTAGAAGATGGCTCTCTCCAGTCTGAGTCAGTGCTAAATTCTGGCCCTGCTGTAGTGCTAAGACGGCATAGTGTTGCCAATGTGCCACCTGTTTGTAACAGATCAGGGGCCATCTAGGACTTGAGGATTGTCATTATGCCTCCCCCATGTCTTCATAGTATTGCTGGGATAGAACTCAGATTCTTCCAACCTCCCTTCCTAGGCTTCAGAGCCCAAGGTCAGCTGGTCTCATGGTGCAACGGTAGCACATCTGACTCCCGATCAGACGGTTGTGTGTTCAAATCACATCAGGGTCAGGCAGGTGACTGTTGTGCCTTTGTCCTGGTGTGCCTTGCTTGGGGAGAGCATCCCTCCTGAAAGGGGCTTGGCCCTTGCATTTGAGGGGAGGGATAGCTCAGTGGTTTGAGCACTGACCTGCTAAACCCAGCATTGTGAGCTCAATCTTTGAGGGGGCCATTTAGGGATCTGAGGCAAAAAACTGTCTGGGGATTGGTCCTGCTTTGAGCAAGGTATTAGACTAGATGACCTCCTGAGGTCCAACCCTGTATTTTATGATTCTATGAACCCCAACATCAAAGCACTGTCTACACATCTATTTTTAGCCCAAGTCTACCAACCCTGGTTAGGAGGCTCATTACCACTCACTCCAAAATTGTGTGTAGACATACTCTAATCATTCGAAGCAACATCCTGATTGACTGGTTGGGTCTTTTGAATGATGCCATAAGTATGGATCTGTTCCCAGTGGTGCAGAGCTGGGCCATCTCCACTGAAAGAGACACAAATCCTTAAACCTCTTATGTGAAATACATGGGAAGAGGGAAAAGGGTGAGCTGGAGGACAAACCTAAGGCACCCTATGAAGATATGGATGAAGAATAACTGTCGGGATTGGGAGAGAGTGAGAAACTGAAAGAGAAACAGGGACATTTGTAAGCTGTCCTCTTCCTCCAGAGTGTAGGGCTGGCATTGCAGCAGCAGCTTCTGGCTCTCTTCAGTAACTTTCTGAATAGTCCAGGAAACTTTAAGGAAAAAAGAGTTAAGGAGGAAAATATTCTGTGCGGAAAAGAAATGGCATTCATTACCTCTTCTATTGTCTCTTGCCTTTCTACCAGGAACTGTTTTTCACAGTGTAGCATAACTCACCGCAGGACTGATTATTAAAGTTTTGTTTATTTATAAAAGGAAATAAAATGAACGAGACCTATTCTGATAACAGTAAGGCACTTCAGCTGTGTGCATTAGCAGCTTATTATTGCACATCTTGGGATGTTGAAGATGGGTGGCTTTCAGCCTTGTCCTTCTCAGTGCACAAGAGGTATGCACCAATAATTGATTAATACCCATTCTGCTGGGGCTTACCGCACCATTCTCTCATCTTTCTTTCTTTTTGGCTAATGGCCAAATTCACTCTCACACATTCACATAGAATGTGGAAGCAACCTCACTGAAGCCAATGGAAAAGGAAGACTAGGATATGGGTAATTCATCTGTGTTCAATTCGCACCTCTACCACTGACTTCCTGTGTGACCGCTGGCAAGTCACTGTCTTTCTGTGCCTCGGGGATGACAATAATTCTTTTCTATCTTGTCTACTTACACTGTAAGCTATTCAGCTCAGGGACTATCTCTTAATATGTATCGGTGCAGTACCTTGCACAATGGGGTCCTGACCTTCACTGGGTTTCTAAAAGCTACTGTAATGCAAATAAAGAATAATAAACTATGACCTTTGTCTTACCCATGCAAACTTTTAGGGCAGTCCTGGTGCTTTTCATTTTGCAAAATGTGCTACATGAATTGGGAGTACTTTGTTCTAGGTGGGTCTTGAGTGGGCCTGACTTCTATAAAAAGGCAGTCAGCAGTGAACCAGCTGAGCGGCGAACAGCAGAGGCTAACAGAGGGAGTTTGCCTGGGAGTTCGCCTGGGGAGAGCCCAATGAGGCTTTCATCTCTCGGACTTCTGTGAGTTGCTGCAACAGCTGAGGAAGCCCTTAGAAGGAAGAAATTATGGAAGGTGAGCTTTCAGCTGTTCTAACCTGCACAGGTTGTGCCATGTTTGTCTTTCTTCCACAGGACACAAGTGACTTTGTGTGTACAAAGTGCAAGCTGGTCTCCATATTGGAAGAGAAGGTTTGAGGTCTGGAGCAACAAGTATCAACCCTGCGTTGCATAAGACAAAATGAAGATTTCCTGGACAGACGTCAGGATATGCTTCTATGGGCACAACATCCTGAAGAATCGGAGCAGGCTGTACAGAAGGGAGAGAGGGACAGTGAAGGAATTTGGCAGCATGTGACCTCCTGAAGAAGAAAGAGGAGTGTCCATGTACCAGCAATGGAGATACAGGTGAGCAACCGTTTTCATGTTCTTTCCACAGGTACTAATGCGGAGAGTGGACTAGATGATACATCTGAGAGAAGGTAACAGAAGGAGACTCCACCAATTGGAAGGCATGAGATGCACTGTCCTAGGGATGGGGTTCCACAACCACTGCTCCCAAGAGGAGGAGGAGGGTGGTGGTGGTTGGGGACCCCCTCCTTAGGGGGACTGAGACATCTATCTGCTGCCTCGACTGAGAAAACCGAGAGGTCTGCTGCTTGCCAGGAGCTAGGATTCACGATGTGACGGAGAGACTGCCGAGACTCATCAAACTCTCGGATCGTTACCCCTTCCTGCTTCTCCACATGGGCACCAGTGATACTGCCAAGAATGAGCTTGAGCGGATCACTGCAGACTACATGGCTCTGGGAAGAAGGATAAAGGAGTTTGAGGCGCAAGTGGTGTTCCCGTCCATCCTCCTCGGGCAGGGAAAAGGCCTGGGTAGGGTTTGTCGAATTATGGAAGTCAACGAATGGCTACGCAGGTGATGTCGGAGAGAAGGCTTTGGATTCTTCGACCATGGGATGTTGTTCCAGGAAGGAGGAGTGCTAGGCAGAGATGGGCTCCACCTAACGAAGAGAGGGAAGAGCATCTTCGCAAGCAGACTGGCTAATCTAGTGAGGAGGGCTTTAAACTAGGTTCACTGGGGAAAGGAGATCAAAGCCCTGAGGTAAGTGGGGAAATGGGATACTGGGAGGAAGCACAAGCAGGACAGTGCAAGACGGGAGGACTCCTGTCTCGGACCGAGAAAGCGGAACAATCAGCGAGTTATCTTAAGTGCCTATACACAAATGCAAGAAGCATGGGAAACAAGCAGGGAGAACTGGAAGTCCTGGCACAGTCAAGGAACTATGATGTGACTGGAATAACAGAGACTTGGTGGGATAACTCACATGACTGGAGTACTGTCATGGATTGATGTAAATTCTTCAGGAAGGACAGGCAGGGCAGAAAAGGTGGGAAAGTTGCATAGTATGTAAGAGAGGAGTATGACTGCTCAGAGCTCTGGTATGAAACTGCAGAAAAACCTGAAAGTCTCTGGATTAAGTTTAGAAGTGTGAACAACAAGGGTGATGTCGTGGTTGGAGTCTGCTATAGACTACCAGACCAGGGGGATGAGGTGGATGAGACTTTGTTCTAGCAACTAACAGAAGTTATTAGATCACAGATCCTGGTTCTCATGGGAGACTTTAATCACCCTGATATCTGCTGGGAGAGCAATATAGTGGTTCACAGACAATCCAGAAAGTATTTGGAAAGTGTAGGGGACAATTTCCTGGTGCAAGTGCTGGAGGAACCAACTAGGGGCAGAGCTCTTCTTGACCTGTTGCTCACAAACTGGGAAGAATTAGTAGAGGAAGCAAAAGTGAATAGGCAGTGACCATTAGATGGTCAAGTTCAGGATCCTGACACAAAGAAGAAAGGAGAGCAGCAGAATACTGACCCTGGACTTCAGAAAAGCACTTTGACTCCCTCAGAGAACTGATGGGTGGGATCCCCTGGGAGAATAAGATGACGGGGAAAGGAGTCCAGGAGAGCAGGCTGTATTTTAAAGAATCCTTATTGAGGTTGCAGGAACAAACCATCCCAATGTGTAGAAAGAATAGTAAATATGGCAGGCGACCCAGCATGGCTTAACAGTGAAATCCTTGCTGATATTAAACACAAAAAAGAAGCTTACAAGAAGTGGAAGATTGAACAAACGACCAGGGAGGCATATAAAAATATTGCTCATGCATGCAGGAGTGAAATCAGGAAGGCCAAATCATACTTAGAGTTGCAGCTAGCGTGGCAAACCCAGGACAAACAGCTACAAAGAAGTGGGGGGAGGTAGTAATTAGTCCCAGGGGGTTAAAAGGCCTCTCCCTACCTACTGAGGAGAGAGAACCATGGGGAAATAAGTTTCAGATGGAAAAAGGGTTACCAGGGAACTAAGGTTTAGCTGGCTCCAACTGCTTGAGATCTTTATAAACCCTTCCCTGCATGGAAGGAGGTGGGGTGAGAGAGTGAGAAAAGCAGGGAAGTGCCAGTAGGCTGGATGCAGCAAGACATCGAACCCTTCCAGGAAGGAAGGCTGCACTCCATCCCCAGGAGGGAAGGAAAACAAGCACAAGGGACTGACTGAGGAAAGGAATAGCCGGACCCTGTGCTACCTATAAGGATTTGCCTTGCCCAAGCCTGTGTCTCCAAGGCTAAAAAGGACTGAGCCTGCTGAGGAGAAGAAGGTACTTTGCCACACTAGCAAGAGATGTTAAGAGTAACAAGAAGAGTTTCTTCAGGTATGTTAGCAACAAGAAGAAAGTCAAAGAATGTGTGGAGGAGAGGAAAGTGATCAGGAACAGTCAGCATGGATTCACCAAGGGCAGACTAACCTATGCCTTCTATGAGGAGATAACTGGGTCTGTGGATGAGGGGAAAGCAGTGGATGTTTTTCTTGACTTTAGCAAAGCTTTTGATATGGTCTCCCACAGTATTCTTGCCAGCAAGTTAAAGAAGTATGGGCTGGATGAATGGACTATAAGGTGGATAGAAAGCTGGCTAGATCATCGGGCTCAACGGGTAGTGATCAATGGCTCCATGTCTAGTTGGCAGCCGTTTCAAGTGGAGTGCCCCAAGGGTCGGTCCTGGGGCCGGTTTTGTTCAATATCTTCATTAATGATCTGGGAGATGGCGTGGACTGCACTCTCAGCAAGTTTGCAGATGACACTAAACTGGGAGGAGTGGTAGATACGCTGGAGGGTAGGGATAGGATACAGAGGGACCTAGACAAATTAGAGGATGGGCCAAAAGAAACCTGATGAGGTTCAACAAGGACAAGTGCAGAGTCCTGCACTTAGGATGGAAGAATCCCATGCACTGTTACAGACTAGGGACCGAATGGCTAGGCAGCAGTTCTGCAGAAAAGGACCTAGGGGTTACAGTGGACGAGAAGCTGGATATGAGTCAACAGTGTGCCCTTGTTGCCAAGAAGGCTAATGGCATTTTGGGCTGTATAAAGTAGGGGCATTGCCAGCAGATTGAGGGATGTGATCATTCCCTCTATTCCAAACTCCCCCAAAAAAATTGATTCGGGGCTGGAAAGCCCCTCTACACAAGTTTATGAGGAGAGCTAGCGGGAAAACTGGTGGGGGGGGGGTGGATGGGCGGGGAGGAGGGATAAGGGGAGAGTATGAGCATGGTGTCCAGTTTTGGGCCCCACACTACAAGGAGGATGTGGAAAAATTGGAAAGAGTCCAGCAGAGGGCAACAAAAATGATTAGGGGGCTGGAGCACATAGCTTATGAGGAGAGGCTGAGGGAACTGGGATTGCTTAGTCTGCAGCAGAGAAGAATGAAGGGGGATTTGATAGCTGCTTTCAACTCCCTGAAAGGGGGTTCCAAAGAGGATGGATCTAGACTGTTCTCAGTGGTAGCAGATGACAGAACAAGGAGTAATGGTCTCAAGTTACACTGGGGGAGGTTTAAGTCGGATATTAGGAAAAAATTTTTTAATGCAGAGCGTGGTGAAGCACTGAAATGGGTTATCTAGGGAGGTGGTGGAATCTCCTTTCATAGAGATTTTTTTAAGGTCAGGCTTGACAAAGCCCTGGCTGGGATGTTTTAGTTGGGAATTGGTCCTGCTTTGAGCAGGAGGTTGGACTAGATGACCTCCTGGGGTCCCTTTCAACCCTGATATTTTATGATACTATGAAAAAAATACATTCTCCCACAGCAATTCGTCCTTTCTGTTTCTATCTGCTGAGAACCAAGCCTTCTGTATACATTATATGGTCCTGCTGGAACTAGTTCTGGAAAGCGAGGAAGTGTATCTGTGACAGTACTACAAATACATCAGAGCTTAGGCATGGACATTGGAACGGAACTGTAAACATGTCTAGATTCCTGTCTCATACCTTTTGTGGTACAAAAATACTGATCTACACTCCTTGGTCCTGAATCTCCTCTTACTTATGCCCTTGACGGAGTGACATCATGAGAGAGCAGGTGTACAAACTGATGGCTGTGATGCTTTATTTATAACTTGTGTGACTAACTGGCTACAATGAGTACGAAACAGACCAGCTGACTGTCAAGAAGAGGGTCAATTAGGTGATCACCTTGATTGTCACCCAGTTACACTGGGAACGAATCAAGGTTTAAGTTATTTGCAAAGAGTGAGATTTTAGGTTCATATTTAGGCACCTAAATAAATTGTCTGACTCTCAAAAGTATAGAGGACCCAGCAGTTCGCATTGACCTGAATGTGCTCACCATTTTTAAAATGAGATCACTTAATTTGGTGCCTGAATATGGATTTAGGAGCCCAATTTAACATACCCATTTTTATTACCTTGGCCAATGTATTTATGCTGACTTATAGCCCTTTATAAGGAGGGACCAAAAGTCTGATTCAGAGTCCATGGAAATAAATGGGAGTTTTTCCATTGCCTTCAGTGGGCTTTGAAGCAAGCTCCAGGAGACCTCAGATAAGGTTCAGCCTTTATTCTTCACTCCTGAAATATGTGGGTGATCGTTCCTCTAACCATTAATCAGTTGCTTTGCAGAAACCAATGCCCTTTGATGGCTATGGCATCTCCAATGTTCACCTGTTTCAATCTAAACTTAAATATATTTACTTTCCCTGGTTTATAACAAATTTAAATTAACTCTTTCGTATGGATAAACTTGGACGTTAACATTACTGTAAAATGCCTTGAAATGTCTCTGCATGATCAAGTGTAAAAGGCTACAATGTTGTAATGCTTCTAAATGGAAACAGGTTACTGTAAGTTCATGGCATGATCCAGGCACCCTGAAATCTTAGAGAAGGAAATGGGATGTTTGTACATTGTGTATGCCTGCAGGATCAGGCCCAATGGAACTGATCTCCTCTCCACTGCCCTAGTATAAAACAGGAGTGATTCCATTGAAGTCTGTGGGCCAGATCCTCAGCTGGTGTAAAGTGGCGTAGTGCATAATCAATGAAAAAACTGGAACAAATGGAATAGAATCAAGCCCACAATGAATCAGGGCCTAATCCTGAGGCTGGACTGACCGAGAGAAAGGAGAATACAAGTCCCTTATTGTTGCCTCTGAGAGATCTGTGCCAGTCTGAACAATCATGAGCACAGACAGGCTGAGTATGGGGTCAGTCCTATGTGTAGGTGCAGCATGTGGCCAGCCACTCAGATCCTGGAGAGGTGCAGCAGGAGGGGGTGAGGAACTTCTGCTACCCTGAACTGGCCCTTTATGGATGCTGACCTTTCTATTGTCCAGGGCTGAAAGTGACTGAAAGGACTTACTGGTACGCTGGAGTCCTGAGCGGGGGTGTGGCCTCCACCAGAAGAGGCGTGGCCTCAACTGGAGGAGGCGGGGCCTTTCAAGATTTAAAGGCCCCGGCGCCCTGGCTGTGGTGGCTGGGAGTCCTGGGGCTCATGGGTGAATTAAAGAGCCTGAGGCTTCAGCTGCTGTGGAGCTCCGGGCCCTTTAAATCACCGCCGGAGCCCTGCCGCTGCTACCCCAGGGCGGCAGGGCTTGGGCAAGGATTTAAAGGGCCCGGTTCTCCTACCACAGCAGGGAGCCCCGGGCCCTTTAAAGTGCCTCTGATAGGACTGAGTCAGCCTGGGCTGCAGACATCTAGCTGGCTCTACACCCACTCTATAAACAGGTCTGGATTTGACCTTAATTGATTTCATTAAGACTAGTAATAAGGTACCAACATTTACTGATGCTACTAATATTGTACAGCAGCAACTTAAGGTGGTACAGGAAGATTTTGACCCTTGTCTCTTAGTCACCCAATAACCCAGGCAGGTAACACAGAAAAATGTAAAACCACAAACCTGGGATCAGTACCTGTCTAAGGAAAGCAAACTGTGCGGGATGGAACATGCCGGAAGGGATCAGGAAAGGACTTGAAAGACATCCTTGGAAGTACATCATCAAGTCCAGCAGAAAAGTCAGACTGGATTCTGGGATGTGTTGCTGCAGGGACGTAATTCAATCTGAAAGAAGGGTTGTTGATCTAGTATAAGGAAATGCTTGTACCTCATCAAGAACTTAATATTAAGAGTTTAGGTCATTTATTTAGCAGCAAGAATATTATTGCCTTGGAGAGAGTGCAATAAGACGGATGATTTCAGACATCAAGAATGTTCTAAAAGAGAAGGCTAATATGGCTAAGAAAAAAGCTCTTGCAGATGAGAAACAATAGAAGTGAGCTAGCATTGGAGAGGGTTTAAGAAATATGTGTAAGGTGAACAGGAGAAGAGTTCTTAAACTGTTTAAATATTAGGAATAAATAGGGAATTCAGACAAAAGACTTTAATTTCCTAGGGCTGGATTGGGGTACCTCTTCTCCCAACGAGTAGCATCCTACATCATGTGTAGTCCCACTGAAGTCAATAGAATCATAGACGATTAGGGTTGGAAGAGACCTCAGGAAATCATCTAGTCCAACCCCCTGCTCAAAGCAGGACCACCCCAACTAAATAGGGCTATATGTGGGGTAAGGATATTAGTCTGGCCTCTAATTATATGAAATGCTGACGTTTTCTGCATTGAGTGCAGTGCAGTTACACCAAGGATCCATTTGCCCCAAAAGCGCTATAGTAAGTTGCAATGTAAAGTATTCAGAACTAGTTTGGGAAACCATCAGACACTTGATGGAAAGAGTTTGTAGAATGGTCACAGTGACAAAAGGGAGAGGCAGTTGTGATGAACTGATGGGAAATAGAGCTATAAAGTTATGTGGCCTTTTCCTGTCTGGAAAATCCTTCTGGCATGGCGGTAGAAGAGTGCTGAGGTGGAAACACTAAGGACCTGATCCTCATTTACACTGAGACCCTTTTACATCACTTTGGCAATGTAAATGTGATTTATGTTCATTTAAAGGCCTGCTTTACACTGTCAGAACAGGGTAAGTAACAGAGGGGTAGCCGTGTTAGTCTGGATCTGTAAAAGCAGCAAAGAATCCTGTGGCACCTTATAGACTAACAGACGTTTTGGAGCATGAGCTTTCGTGGGTGAATACCCACTTCGTCGGATGCATGTAGTGGAAATTTCCAGGGGCAGGTATATAGATGCAGCAGAGCAAAGCTAGAGATAACGATGTTAGTTCAATCGGAGGATGTAGCCTGTGTCTACGCAGTTAGTGTGAACCAAGGGAAGAGAGAACTGTTTGTAGTCACCAGTCACAGTCTTTGTTAATCCTGAGCTGCATGGTGTCAAGTTTCCAGATGAACTGAGTCAGCGTTCTCTTTGAAGTTGTCTGAATTTTTTGCTGCGGTGCACTTAAGATCTCTGTTGTGTGGCCGGTGAGGTTGAAGTGCTTCCTCTTACAGTTTTGTAATTGCCCTCCTAATATCTGCTTTTGGTGTCCAGTTATCCTTTTCCTAGAGACGTCAGGGTCTTGCCGATGTGTACATAGCAAGGGCTGGCATCATGATGCAATATTACCATATGGCTAGGACTGCAGTGCTATGAACCGGATGTTAGCTGATCTGGTTAGGTCCTGGTGGTGTTTGCTGTGTAGAATGGCAATTGGCATCCGAGGTTTGTTGCAATGGATGTTCCTGAGCTAGAGTCCTATGGTGCGGTGTGCCGTACTCTGGAATATAGCTTAAGTTGGCAGGTTGTCTGTGGCGCGACTATGCACCCAAGGCGTGTAAGTGTGGATGTTTCATAATCCGCTGACGTGTGTTGGAGGGGTTTTAGCTGGGGACTGTATGTGATGGCCAGTCGAGTCCTGTTGGTTTCTTTCTTCGGTTTGTCTTGCAGTAGGAGGCTTCTGGGTACACGTCTGGCTCTGTTGATCTGTTTCCTTATTTCCTCGTGCGGGTATTGTAGTTTTGAGAATGCTTGGTGAACAGGGTAAAAATACCTTTAAGTAAATGAAAATGAGGCTCTATAACCTACCTTGGATGTTTGTTCTGTGGCATATAAACACTGGACCTCTGATGGACTTTCCATGGAAATAATTACCTGCTATACCTCCTTTAAAGCTGCTTTCACTGATATTTGAAGACACCTGTAAAGAAAATATACTGACATATAAACATTAATCTGTTACTCTTTTGCATAAGTACAAAGGAGCAGTCTCTCAGGCGTGTCTACACTTACCACGGATCAACGCTGTGGCGATTGATCCATTGGGGGTCAATTTAGCAGGTCTAGTGAAGACCCGCTAAATCGATTGCCGATCACTCTCCCAATGACTCCAGTACTCCACCAGAATGAGAAGCATAAGGTAAGTTGATGGGAGATTTTCTACTGTTGACCCAGCACGGTGTAGACACTGCAATAAGTCGACCTAAGCTACGTCGACTCCCACTAAATTATTCATGTAGCTGGAGTTGCTTAACTTAGGTTGACTTAACCCTGTAGCATAAGACCTGCCCTCAGAAAGACCGCATATCCCACAATGTAAATAAATTTAGAGAGGGCATCTGACTCAATACAACTAAGGCTGTTGTCTTACCCGTTCATTATAAGTCTCACTCTCACACACCACTTCTAATTTAACAGTTTGAGTTTTTAAGTACAGGAAATAACAAGCTATGTTCAGACAGTATAGCACTTGCATAATTGGTATACAGAAATAACAGCTAGCAGGCTGATGCTATTGTAAAATAGTGTGTGCTCGGAGCTCCATGCAGAGTACTATAATAAAACTGTAATTAGTACAGAAGTGATTCTGATGCAATTCCATGTGTGGAATTCTCTTGGAAGGCAATGGATTTTAGCACTTGTTGCAGCTGCAGCCCAAGCCAGACAAAGAACACAGTTAAGGAGCATTTGCAGGCAGATGCGGTCAACATGTTCCAGATTATGAAACCAAAACCAAAATTAAAGTCCTTGGTTGTTCCTCTGTTTGAACCTAAATGATTCATATAGGTGTGTGCAATACACAAGCAGTGAGTAGTTCACCCTTAATGCATTTCCTCTTGTTAAAGTAGATCCAGAAGTAACTTCCAGATGCAGTCATAAATGACCATTTCATTATTACAGGTGAAGGGAATTCACTCAAGTGTAGTTGTATCAAGAGGGTCAGATGGATGAATCTGTGTCTGACATCCAGCTGCTCGTCCAGTTCACCTGCATAATGTGTTTGGCTGCCAGTACAGTCCATGGGACCTATCTGTCTTCCATTTATAAAAGTTTTAGAAAGTGAGTTGTTGTTTGTTTCCAGACACCCATACTGATGTGTTCTTAGCAAGGTAGTTTGGGGGAGGGAGGTTAACAGTTTGGATGGAGAGATGGGGTATGGGGTATACACCTGCTGGCTGTACTAAGCAGTAGACAGCTGGGCAAAGAGCTGCCTGAGGAGCCCAGAGAGCTAATGGGAGACATGGGTGCAACAGGCAAAGCTACTGTGTGAATCAACCATGCTGGCATGAATAGAGAGTCTTCCTCCCCTCTGGGCTCTCTGCAGTGCCACTGGGGCCTGTGAAGAAGGGTGCTGACCAAAGGACTCTGGAGAGGGGAAAGTAGCATTTATAAGAGGGAGTCAGGCCTGGGAAGAAACAGCCTTGACATGGGATGCGGGGGGGGGGAGCAGTTCAAGAGGTCCTGAGGGAGCAATGGCACATGGCATCTGCACAGGGGGAGAGACTGCAGTGGGCTGTGGAGGCTGAGTGAATGACTGTAGGCCTGCAGGAGGAGCCAGGCATTGGAAAACTAAGTTACGGGACCTGGTGCTAAAAGCAGTATCCAAAGTAGGCCTCAGATGACTAGTCCCCCCAATGTTCTCTCTTGAAGGGGGAGCAGCACCCCACAGTAGTGCGGCAGAAGAGCCCAGGTACCCTGGATGAGGGAGGAAGAAGATGCTTCTTTTCCATTGGTTACCACCTGGCTGTGTTAACAAGGACAGACTACCCCATCAAGGGCCACTGGTTTAATAGGGCCACTGAGAAGAATGGTCAGGTAATACATGGCCTTTTCTAAAGACCTTTTCTCACATACAGCAAGTCTTGTTAGCCTGAGTTTGATTGGGGAAAAAATCTTAGCATAGGCCGAAGTAGGAAGAATTCCTTCCTCGTGGCTTGTGCAGGAGGGGGAGAATCCTGGATGCGTTATATTTAATTGCATTTTTGGACCTGTGTGACAATCCTCTTGCAGTCGTAGGAATCCAATAATGGTATTACACTTGCCTTACCCAACCTAGGTATCCTCATATTCTCTTTCCACATTAGCTAGGCTCCTCTTCATATCAAGTGGGTCGACAGTTTCCACAAAAGATGCTGTATCTTCATTCTCCTTAGCTTCAGATCATGTTCCCAACACTCCTGCATTGCACTGGAGTTATATGCTTTAGTCATTAGGTTCTCAAGCCTAAAATCACCCAGTGCACTCCCCTTTTTACTCTTATGCATACAGACACCTGAGACTGCTTCCCTCCCCTCCCCACCAATCATGAATCCTGGCCTCAACTTCATCCTCCTTCTATCATCACTCACCTCTTTGTTCCATAGCACCCTGTTTGGCACTTCTCCAGACTTTGTCTATGAGGAGGTCCATGTTGTTTTTGAGTACATTAGGAATCTAGGAATTTCCAGACTGGATCAGAGCTGTGGTCCAAATAGTCCAGAATTCTCCTACTGAGAGTGTCCAGTTCCAGATACGTAAGAGGCAGCTGGAAGACACCCTGCAGTAGAAGCTCTGGTGTGGTCTGTTCACTTGGAAAGTCTTCTCTGTGATGGGGCAAGGCCAGATGGCTACAGTAAAGTACTGAGGAACAGGTATGTTAGCCCCAGGCTAAATAAATCCCTAGGACCATGGTAACCAAATGGCAGTTGCTCCAGGTTAATCAAGGCACCTGGGGCCAACTAAGATCTTTCATGTCTCGACGGCAGTGCGAGATTTAGCTACATTGCTTAGAACTGCGCAATCACGCAGGCTAATCAGGGCACTGGGTTTAAAAAGGAGCTCACTCCAGTCACGGTGAAAGAGCAGAGGACGAGGATGATGTGATGAGCCTGGACGTGATTGCAGAGAGGA